>NW_015641045.1:672804-679064 GCF_001515625.1 Sinocyclocheilus rhinocerous | reverse complement strand
AGAGAGAGAGAAAGAGACAGGCAGGGGGCGTGTGGGCTGAACCGTGACACGGCGAGAGAGGAATGTAGCGCTCGCAGCCTCACAATGGCTGGTGTTCATTTCACTGTAACGATCCCACCCACCTATATTTAAAAATCCCAGAAACCGGGAAAGCACTACAGTCCCACCGCAAGATCTCCAGTGAAAACCAGCCCTGATGTCACTGTCAGACTGGATTAAACATAAAGGACTGCCAACCAAACTCCTCCCATCGTACGCTTAGACTTTTGACATACATCATTTAAAAGCATCATTTGTGCGCAAGCAGCATAATCATATTGCTTTCTAAGAAGCCTCATTTTGGCCAATCCTCTTTGAGGAGAAGGCAATCCCAGAATGCACTTTTACAAACTAAGTGGCTGGTTGTATGTGGGTCAAAGACAAAAAGGTTTATGAAGCATCAAAACAATCAAAGTTTACTACATCTTTAAATTTTCCCCCATAATTTTTTTTTTTTTTTCTGAGCAAAAAATTATGATTATCATACATTTTTACCTTGATTTACAGAAGACACCCAGGAAAATGTCATTCAGTGTAACTATATTTAATGTACCAAAAAACCTTGAAAGGCTTATTTAGATCAAAAATCATTAAAAGACATTATGGATTATGGATCACAGTGCAGCCCCCTAAAATAATTCATTGTCATTATAAACTTTGCCACTATCTTTCAAACCACTAGGTTTTAATTCGTCACATTGTGCGAGTCCAAACAGCTGATAAAAACATCACAATAATAATCCATAAGTTATCCACACCACTCCAGTCCATCAGTTAACATCTTGTGAAGTGAAAAGCTGCGTGTTTGTAAGAAACAAATGCATCATCAAGAGATTTTAATGTTAAAGCGTCTCTTCTGGCTAAAATACGAGTCCATAATCCATATTAACGTCTCCTCCAGTGAAAAAGTCCATCTCCTGTTGTCTCTCACATCAAATTGGCTTATATCGAAATCCTCTGACATTCTTCTTTACAAATCCTCGTTTTGTACTTCTAATTCTTGACCGTTGTTTTGTTTTGATCTCTCCGCTGCGTTTCCACGTGCGTCACTTCTGAGCGGCGCATGCGCAAAGCCGACCTCATACGTCATTCCCCCTGAACTGCTTCTGTTTACAACACTGAGCGCAAGCTAGATTCAAGTGATTATTACGTTTTGGATATTTTGTAATGGATATTATTACGTAATGGATATTTTTCTTACAAAAACGCATCGATTCGGTACAGAAGGCCTTTGTTCACCTCCCGGAGCCGTGTGAGACACTTTTTTTATGGATGGGCAATGTTTATTTAAGTTCTTTTGGACTGAAGCAATGCAACACCCGCTGAGTGGCATTAAACAGCTTGAAAGATCAAAGACAATTTTTAATGTGGATTATTGTGATGTTTTTATTAGCTGTTTGGACTCTCATTCTGACGGCACCCATTCACTGCAGAGGATCCATTGGTGAGTACAGTATGTGACATAATGCTACACTTCTCCAAATCTGATGAAGAAACAAACTCATCTACATCTCGGACGGCCTGAAGATGAGTACATTCTCATTTTTGGGTGAACTATTCCTTTGAGTCCAGGTCAACGTGAGCAGCGATTCTCCTGCAGTCAAACTCTGCCTGTTTATGACTGGAGACCAGAGGCCAAAGCTGGCGACCTCACCAAAGGAAACTCTATACCATCTAACCAAACGTACTCTGATATTTATAACAGAGAGGCAAGAAGGGGTGTGCGAGGGGGCCAACAGGACGGGTCACAAAAGAAACAACAGGCAGGATATTATTTCAAGACAGCCGGGAGCACAAGAGATGAAACGAGAAGATGGCAGTCAAAAGCAGGGGTCATTGACATCTGTGGAGGAGACGGGTGGGGTGGAGTCAAAAAAACATGAAACATGGTAAAGGTGAGAATTGATGGATATTTCAGAGACTCCGTGACCCCACCCCTGCAGAAAGTCGACACTCGGCACCCAAAATAAAAGCTCTTCCTATAGGGACTTCAAGCCAAGCAGACTGGGGGTCCCGTGTCTATTCTGGACACCTACGTATACACAGAAGTGAGAACGTCCAACCAAACCTCAGATCTGATTGGATGGTTATTTAGATAAGTGCTGGCTGACTCTCTGAGTTCATCTTGTTAAACCTGGAAAAGACCCATAGAAACCACAAATACTGGGGTGAGAATCTGCAGGCACCTCACGACCCTTTCAGATTCGATTCAGGCAATCGCAATCCAATTTGAATTATTTTACTTTCTTCTCTTATTATTATTAATTAATAAGTTTACAAACTTTGAAAATAAATTTATTTGTGCATTTTTATTAAATTACTTGTATAACTATGAGTAATTTTTAAAATGGTTACAAATCGGTCACAAAAGAAACAACAGGCAGGATATTATTTCAAGACAGCCGGGAGCACAAGAGATGAAACGAGAAGATGGCAGTCAAAAGCAGGGGTCATTGACATCTGTGGAGGAGACGGGTGGGGTGGAGTCAAAAAAACATGAAACATGGTAAAGGTGAGAATTGATGGATATTTCAGAGACTCCGTGACCCCACCCCTGCAGAAAGTCGACACTCGGCACCCAAAATAAAAGCTCTTCCCATAGGGACTTCAAGCCAAGCAGACTGGGGGTCCCGTGTCTATTCTGGACACCTACGTATACACAGAAGTGAGAACGTCCAACCAAACCTCAGATCTGATTGGATGGTTATTTAGATAAGTGCTGGCTGACTCTCTGAGTTCATCGTGTTAAACCTGGAAAAGACCCATAGAAACCACAAATACTGGGGTGAGAATCTGCAGGCACCTCACGACCCTTTCAGATTTGATTCAGGCAATCGCAATCCAATTTGAATTATTTTACTTTCTTCTCTTATTATTATTAATTAATAAGTTTACAAACTTTGAAAATAAATTTATTTGTGCATTTTTATTAAATTACTTGTATAACTATGAGTAATTTTTAAAATGGTTACAAATCAATATCCTGATCCAATTAAAATGTATTTATATTTTGAATATCAATTTTTTTGTGCATTTGTATTAATTATTTGTATGAATATTATTTATTTAATTATAAAGCACTTTTAAAAATAATTATAAATCAATATTGCGATCCAATTACAATTTATTGAAATTTTTCTCTTATTAATTGAGTTTCCGACTACGAATATCAAATTTATTTGTGCACTTTTATTACTTAATTATCAAAAATACTTTTTAGAATAAATATAAATCAATGTCACAATCCAATTAGTTTATTTACATGTTTCTTTGATTAATTGATGAGTTTAATGATTTTGAATATCAAATTTATTTTTGCATTTTTATTCAATTACTTATATAATTATGAGCACTTTTAAAAATAATTAATATTAATAATAAATCAAAATAACTGGGTTAAGAATTATTAAAATGTAAATATAGCTTCAAAACAGCAAATATAAAGTAATAAACAGGAACAAAGAAACACATTACAAGCAATAAACAAAATGTGCTTTCAGTACTTGAACAGCGCTTTAAGTATTTGAAAGTTTGTTGACAAGGGCAGAGAGGGATTTTTCTCTGCAGTTTTCAGAAATGATTCAAATTGATTCTCGCAATGCATCAGAGAGTCTATATTTCACACTTAATCAGACAATATTTGACAGTGACCTAGGCCTGTGTCACAAATGACTTATGTTTAGTTACTTGAGGTTATTTCAATAAAATGTTTGCTTTATGCTTAATGAATAAAAAAGAAAAGGCAAAATTTGACTTGCATTTTTTCCCCATTCCACTGCCATGCATCTCATGTTTTAAGATACAAAAATGCATTCTGTGTGAACAGCCCCTTAACATATCTTTTTAAACTGGTTTCCAATTAAAATATCCAAAAAACAAGATAAAATTACTTGAGATGCAACACTGCATAATATATTAAGACTTGTTTTCATAAATTGTTTTTAAATCACTTTTTTAATATAAACAAATTAAAAACAAGTGAAGTAAGACAAAATACGCTTATATTCAAGATACAGTCTGTGAAAAGAATTCTTTATATCTTGTGCAGTGTGTCCCAAGTAATCATATTTTGAGGATTTTAGATATATATTTTAATAACAGGAAAACAAGACAAAAATACTCATTAAGAATATGATTTTAAGAATATGATGTTTTTAAACACTCAACAGTCAATAAGTAATGATTACAAATATTTAAGTAAGCTTTAGTAACTATTTTTAAAAATGATTTAAAATAAAACTTTTTATTTAAAACATAAAAAATAATTTGAAATAAAAACCTTTTAATTTTAGCAATAGCCTATAGTGATTACTTTTCAGAATTTGCATTGATTTTAAGGATGTAAAAATGAGAAAATGTGCTAAATGCAACTGACAGCACTGCATTCTTTTTTTAATAGCCGAAAGCATTATAAAATTAACCAAATTGTTTTCAAAATAAACACACCAAGCCCTGTGTTGTGAAGAAATGTGTGATTATTGGGCCTGGTGAGCTTTCTGTGTGCATGGACTTCACGTGATTCTCTATATAACACCACTGGTCATCGATGAACAAACACAACATCTGCACATTTCTGTGTGTCTCAAACACACCTCTGATGAGTCCAGTGGAGCATTTAGACAGGCGGCGCTTACAGGGAGTATCTCCCAAATCCACTCATGTGGGAAGAATTCTGCTGTAACATCCAAGGCCATCAGGAAAACAATCAGCGCTGTGTCTCAGGCCAGAGGGAGAGGGGGAGCGGAGCACTGAAAACCAGGTCGAAGGAAATACAGAAAGAAAAGGCCAACAGAGAGGGGGAAACGATCGAGCGTTTTCATCTAAATCACCTCATAACAGCAGGCAAACACATGGCAAAGCCTCGCTTTGATCGCCCCTTCAGCGCCCGCCTGTTGCTCCATGAGCGTAATTGAGAACAGATAGACCAATACTCCAGAAATGACACAATAATGAGTCAAAAGACTCTCCGCTGATAAAACCCGGTAACATTATTAAGCTAATCTTCAAGTATTCTGCATGCCGTACTTAATGGAACAAATAAAAAGCCCTTGTTTCAGAGGTGTGTGTGATTTGGGTGTGACCAGCACTTCTCAACTATCAGAGGGCAGAAGTCCCTAAAAATGCTTTTGATTAGGACTGAAATTAATCGAAGAGAGAAACCTGAAAATAGTTTTCAATATGACGGTGTTCAAACGTCAAACTTGATGCAGTGAAAGATTGTAAGATGCTTTGATGAAGTTAATAAAAGTTCGCGTTTCTCACACAAGATACCAAATAACTTCAGAAAAATTGATGCACAAGTCAAATATAAAAAAAAGTGATTTATGATTTAAAATGTGATGTAGAAATTCCAAGTCTGCTGTGCTTGTTGGTAAGGCTGCAAATAAAAAAATAAAATAATTATTACTACTACTAAATCAAAAATTAAATCAATACATTTTATTTTTCACTATAAAATATTTGAGTACTTACAATAATAATAATAATAATAGTTTTATTTTACATTAAAACTGTAAAATTACAATACTTATGTTTAAGGCTGTCTTAATTTCTTAATTTTCAAACAAACGTTAAACCATCAAACTTTTATTTTAAAGCTGCTCCTTTATTAATTATCTTTAATCGAGTTTGGGAAGATGTTGCATTCCCAAATGCACATTAAAGTGATCCAATCTCAGATACAGAGATGGAGTTTGTGTGGAAACGCTGTAAACAGCAGCAGATAATGAGCTGCTCGCGTGTCGAAGAACACAGTTCCACGCTTCACTCTGAAACACGCAGTGCATATATTTATTAAACCACAGCATTTGCAATTTCATAATCACATATCTCACAATTGTATTTTAATGAATCATTACAAACCAGTACAACTCTGTTTTTGTTTTTTGTAAAGCACAAATGTATATGGTCTTAAAAACGGTTTCAGTATTTTTTGTCAGGTTTGGACTGACATGAGGGTGAGTAAATGATGGCAGAATGTTGATTTGTGGTGAACTAACCCCTTTTCAAGGACACTCCGACTCATCGCAGAAGCTCTAAATTTCTTGAGTGGGTCTAAAACGTGGTCATGGAGCTCAACATAAAGCCACTTCCTTCTCAACTGTTTCCTGAGGAAGTGAGGCGGGACCCTGTGGCCAGGGTCTGAGGGCAGGTTGGGCCAAGGAGTGGTGTGTGTGTGTGTGTGTGTGTGTGCGTGTGTGTGTGTGTGTGTGTTGGGAAGG
>NW_015641045.1:648720-672747 GCF_001515625.1 Sinocyclocheilus rhinocerous | reverse complement strand
GTGTGTGTTGGGAAGGGGAAATTTAGTCTGTGTCTGGGTCTCTGCCATGTCATTTTTCTATTTCTCCTTTTTCGAACAGATTCCAGTGACAAGCACTTTTTCGTGGCACAGAACAAAATCAAAGCCAATCAGAATGATGTGTGGACAAGTTCTGAAGAATCACAATGATTCTGAATAAAATTACAATTAAATACACTACTGTTCAAAAGTTAGGGGTCGGTAAGATTTTTTTAAGAAACAAGTACTTTTATTCAGCAAGGATGCAATAAATTGATAAAAAAAAGTGACAGTAAAGACAATGTTACAAAAAGATTTATGATTTCTGCTGTTCTATTTAACTTTTTATTCATCAAAGAGTCTTCAAAAAATTTATTATGATTTCCACAAACATGAAGCAGCACAACTGTTTTCAACATTGATAATAATCAGAAATGTTTCTTGAGCAGCAAATCAGCATATTAGAATGATTTCTGATCATGTGACAGAATTTTGGAGTAATGATGCTGAAAATTCAGCTTTGCGTTACAGACATAAATTACATTTTACAATATATTCACATAGAATTTTTTTTAAATGGCAACATTTTACCATTTTAGTGTATTTTTATCAAATAAATGCAGCCTTGGTGAACAGAAGAGACTTTCAAAAACATCAAATCTTTTTTTCATAACAGACAGCAGCATGTTTTTTATGTTTTTCTTAAATGATATAATAGGATTTTCATCACAATAAACTTCTCCTGTTCACGTTTGATATTTAACATACATGATTACGAGATTTTGACGCAACAGAAATCAAACAGCTGATAAAATGCCGTGGTCAGTTAGTACAGAAATTCCCATTTAAATGCATTAGATTGCTATACATATCTTTAATAAACCAGACGGCTGTTAAGTAGGGCTGCACGATATATCGCATGCGATATTTAACGCGCATCTTGTCAGTAAAGCCGGTTCTGTAATCAGCGGTAAATCTCCATCACCTGCGGGCTTTCACATGGCGCAGCATTAACTACACCGTTAGCCGTTGTTCACCGACAAGCTGCGCAAAACATGCGCAAAATATGATCGTGGTTTTGCGCAGCTTGTCAGTGAACAACGGCTCTGTGTAGTTAATGCTGCGCCATGTGAAAGCCCGCAGGTGATGGAGATTTACCGCTGATTACAGAACCGGCTTTACTGACAAGATGCGTGTTAAATATCGCATGCGATTTATCGTGCAGCCCTACTGTTAAGTTACCACTAGAAATGTAAAAAAGCATCTGATCAAGCATTAGTGATTCAGCAGGCTGTGGTTGACTGGATTAAAGCCAAATTCTTAAACAGACAAATCAGCATTGTTCTGTGATTCCCCACAAATTCCTACCTTGATGACTCGTCCAATGAGGCCCAGATGAGAAACAGCATTCGCTCGAACAACACGCTCATTGTGTGCACCTGTGTGTTATGACCACAACAGCCTCTTTAACAGCGCGCGTGTGTGTGTGTGTGTGTGTGAGAGAGCGTAAACCCAGTTCTGCATCTCTGGATCACCACAGGGGAGAATACAGAGCTTTATATGAATTCCAGTCATGCTCTGGGGAGCCGTGCTGGGGTCAGGACGTTAGGAATCACTTCCTATGGCCTTTTCATTTTTTAATACACTTACACACAAACGTGATATGGAAAACACAGAATCACAGAATCGAGCCACAAAAATGGAATTTACAGTCTAACACAGCATGTCAGGGAATTTGGCAAAATTTAGATGAATAAATTAAAATTAAGGCTGTACACTTGATCAAATCAGGAAATGGACTAGTGTCTGTGAATATTAAAGCGCAAAAAGACTATTTAAATATGAATCCTGCATGCTCTGCGTGTCTCTGTGAATGAATGGCATGGTTTTGTCTATTACACATTCTGAAACACTAGTGACACTTGTGATGTTTTCAGCATCTGCTGGCTCATATGAGAACATGAACACATGAACTGCATCTCTACAGCTGCTCTGAAGGTCACTTTAACAGCATTTTACCGTTTAATTTCAGAAAATTATCATTAGATACAAAGAGAAACTCAACGGTCTTCACTACAACCTACTAAAATAAAAATTTGGATTAACCTGTAGAAACTATAACAGAAATATATTACTATTGCACAGTAGAATGTACAAAATAACAACAACAATAGGGCTGCACGATAAATCGCATGCGATATTTAACTACACAGAGCCGTTGTTCTCTGACGAGCTGCGCAAAAAATCGCGCGAATATGAACGTGGTTTCGCGCAGCTCGTCTGTGAACAACGGCTGTGTAGTTAATGCTGCTCAATGTGAAAGCACGCACGTGATGGAGATTTACCGCTGATTACAGAACCGGCTTTACTGATAAGATGCGCGTTAAATATCGCATGCGATTTATCGTGTAGCCCTAAACAACAACAATAATAACAGTCCCATTTTTGTCAATGCTTTAATTTAACTGTAAATAAAAAAAAGAAAATTAATTGTTGAAATTTTATTTGATTGCACTTTAAAACATCAATTAACTTGTTAAATATTTATATTACTATTTGAATGCCACAATTTTTTAAATAGGCCTAATAAATTTGTATGAAATCATAAAACCTAAAACCGATAGCACTGACAAAACATTTCATATGGCCTTAATTGTTGTTCAAATTGTAAAATTATTAAATTGTTAACATTTTATGACATCAAATTAATTAGGCATCCTTTTTAATTATTACAATTTAATTAACCATCAAAAACAGAATCCAAAACACTTTCAAAGAAAAACGGTTAAACGTTTATGCATTTATTTGAATTGTATTATCATATTTAATAATAAATTTGTGTGATAAATCATAACTCAAATCAAAGAATCCAGAAAAACGAATTTCTGAAACAGTAAAACACATTTCATAAGGCCCTATTATTGTTAACATTAACAGATTATTAAATTGTTAAAGTTTTTATAAAGACCTTTTGATTTTGAAAGCCTAATAAAAACCATTAAAATTTCATCCAGAACAATTAAAACGGAAAAACAGAATTTCTGAAAAATCCAAATGGATTTCATTGGGCTCTACTTATGTGTCCAAATACACTTGAGGTCATCTGGCCTCGTCAGCAGGCTAATTCTTAACCTGAAACACTGATCGCCTCTAACGAAGCTAATAAAGCATTCCACTGTGAGCAGCTGGTTGGAAAAACTCCTCTCATTTGCCCTTTGACCCTCGAGTGAGTCAGTTCCCTCCCCCACTCCAAACAGAGGCGCTGGACTTCCCCATGTGATGCAAACTGCTGTACAGCAGCATCAGATCCAAACGCAAGCTCAAAGTCAAACACACTGACGGCACGCACTCGTCTGTCACTCCGGCTCTGGACAGAACGAGTTGCATGCAACAACATGCATTGAAACACAACCAGCAGATATATTCCTTCTTCAGACAGGCATTACTGCAAAACAATCAAGTGATAATGACCAGCTAACTGTACATTATCCCACTTATCACAGGACAACTTCCGAAATGAATATACATTTACATTTATGCATTTAGCAAAGGCTTTTATCCAGGCGACTTGCATTGCATTCAAGCTATGCAGTTCATCAGTTCCTGCGTTCCCTCGGAATCGAACCTGTTACCTTGCTGTCTGAGCAAATGCTGATCTGAGATCAAATTATTTTATGTAGAGACGGCAGAGAGACAGAAGGCTATGTAGGAAACACTGACCAGATGAGTGGCCTGTTATACAGTGCTGTCCTGGACAATGGTCATTATTTAGAAATATCTGACCGCTCAACGCTGCAACTGACCAATCAGAATCACAATAGTTTGGCTAGCAAAATAAATAAGCTTATCAAAGGAAGTTTATTAAAGGAATAGTTCACCTCACCATGACTGCAGTCTATCAATAAATGACTGAAAAAAGCTGCGTGTTTGTAAGAAACAAAGTTTTTACTTTAAACCAGTGCTTCCTGCTAAAATACGAATCCTCTATCCATGATATTGTATTCTCCACTGACAAGGTCACCTCGTCTGAATCAGGAGAAAAATGTGTACAGACCAAGAACCGTTTATAAGCCAAAATGGTCCAAAACAGCTCTATATGCTGGGGGGACAACAGGAGACAGACATTTTCACTGGAGGAAGCATTTGAAGTTAAAAACGTCTTGATGGATGTGTTTCTTACAAACATGCAGCTTTTCACTTCTCAAGACGTTAACTGCTGGACTGGAGTGGTGTGGATTATTGTGATGTTTTTATCAGCTGTTTGGACTCTCATTCTGACGGCACCCATTCACTGCAGAGCATCCATTGCTGAACAAGTGATAGAATGCAACATTTCTCCAAATCTGATGACGAAATAAACTCATCTATATCTTGGATGACCTGAGAGTGAGTACATTTTCAGAAAATTGTCATTTTTGGATGAACTATTCCTTTAATATAGCTAAACGTTTGTGCATCAAATCAGACTCTACATTATTGTATTATGTGGCTAATACTAATACAACAATCTAGTTTGCTTGAGGTCACAGAGGGGCTGCAGTGGGATGAAGGCGGTTATGGGTGGAGTCAGTTCATCCCCAAGAGGACACACCCATCCTATGGAGTTATTATCTGACCAGCAGTTCACAAAATCAATCAATACAAAACTGTCTCTCAACTCCCAGCTATTATCAATCAATCACTCAAAACAGGTCTGTTCTGAGTACAAACAAATCAGCAAACTACTCTCAAAACATCCAGGTTACAAAGAATGGCTTGAGAGGTCTGTGAAAACTCTTTTTCTTCACATTTTCTGAATTGATAATATGAGGAAATCATCAGAATTCTGTGTAAAGGATTTAAACGAAGCTCTAATTGGAAAGCAGGTAACACTTTATTTTAGGGTCTCTTAACTAGTTGCTTATTAGCATGCATATTACTAGAATATTAGCCATTTATTAGTAGTAATTAAGCACATATTAATGCCTTATTCTACACGACCTTATTCTACATCCCTAATCCTACCCAATACCTAAACTTAACAACTACCATACTAACTATTAATAAGCAGCAAATTAGGAATTGATTGAGGGAAAAGTCGTAGTTAATAGTGAATAAGTGTTCCCTATTCTAAAGTGTTACCGGAAAGCATTATCCAATTAAGCAAAAATACCTGTCAAATGTGCTATTTCGACTGTTGATACACCGCATATCTTTGCGGATGGTATTTTCTCTTTAATTATTTAATGTTCACATTTTAAATCTTAGATCAAATCTGTGATTCTATTAGAAGTTTTTTTTCTCTCTCTCTTGTCTGGAGCTACAACCTGCAATTGCTGTGTATTTGATCAACTTTAACTGGCTCTGACTGAATGTATAAAGGAAAGAAATGCAAACTTAATAACAAACAATGTGCTACAGCAAGATTCCGCACAAGCAGTGCCACTTTAAAGAGATAAACAACATCTGTGGACTAAAGATGCTTCCCAAAGGGCAAAAACGACGTTCAGCCCAACACAGCTTATCAATCACCCTCAGTTTGAACAGTGATAGTCTAATAATGGAACTGTAACAACAACTAATGACGCGTTCAGCAGAATGGAACGTGAAGAGTTACATTGTATCACTGTGACGTCACGTTCAGTGGAACTGTTACTTTGTATCTCTGATCTTGTGCGTTAGCTCATTGGCTACTGTAGTTAGCCTCTCTCTCTCTCTCTTATTTTTCCGCTATGTTTGTGTCTCTCTGCAAACAACATGTGGGAATATAGGTGTCTTTACCTAGATCGTCCATGTTCGCGCGCTTCCAGAAGTGCTCCGCTCCTAATCCGAGTCTGGAGAACAATGTGTAGAGCTGATTATTAGAAGACAAGTCTCTGCTGAAGTTTTTCCTGCTCTTCTAGACGCAGGTCTGTGTGGCTGGACCAGCCTGGACCCCCTAAACATCACAGAACAGAGGAACTCGCTTCACTGCAGCGACCCCTGGCGGCCGAAGAGCGAAACATAAAGAGCCGTGGGTCAATGGAAAACAGCGAACTTTCCATTTTACGTACTTACGCATTTCTAACGTTCTGTTTAACCATACATATCATAAAATGTAGTCATATTTGTTTATGTTATTAACAACACGAGGATTCAATCAAACTTTTATAAATGACATCTGTAGGTGTACTGTTTTTGATAAACTATATACTTTGAAAAATAGGATTAAAGTTTGAAAATCGGTCAGCATTTAAAATGTAACTGACAGTGACTGTCATCATCGACATAATAGTCCTTTATTTTGTATGTCACTATCAATATCTGCCTCTGTATCTATACTTAATGTCTTTCAAACTATCCTTTTCAATTTAAAATTAACTATTTGTTTGCTCCCTTTGCAGACATGTCGTAAAAAGCTGTTTTGACTTGAACTAAATGTATTCAGTTTAATTCAGTTATAAAAATTTATATTTTTTGACTGGAATAAAGCTGGCTACGTTTCATATTTCACCTAAAATCAAACTGTTTTAGAACTATTACGTTTTTTATTTATTTATTGCATTTCCATAAAGAAATAATTTCCCTTTGAAAAAACCATTAAGGAAAAGGAATACAATAATAATGACAGTAAAATGTATTGTTTTCAATAAAATGAGACTTTGCTTGAATTACAGCTATGATCCTAAAACAGGAAAACAGAATGGAGAAATGATGAGTATCTTTATTGTTATGAATATTGTTTAAATAAATAAAAAAAGTCATAAAGAGCATTTGAAACGTTTCTCCTGATGTCAAGGTGGCATAACTGTCTTTAAAACAAGATCTGTGGTTTTAAATGGCAGTTTTCTAAGTTGCTGTTTCAGCAAACGCATTAACAAAAGATGTGACATTCAGTTTCCTGTGATTGAAAAAAAAAAATGCTGGACTTTGAATAAAACAAACAAAATCATCTCACATTATGAACATTCATCCCCGAGCATCTTAAAAACACAGAGGACACGTAACTGAAATGTCCAGTTTTTCAAATCTAGTCTCGATTTTGTGTCAGAAGTCCACAGGCTTCAGTTTCTTCTCCTCCTGTTCGGTCAAAGGCTCCTGAGCCAGAATTTTGCTGTGCAGACGGTGATGTTTCCCGATGCCCAGTTTGGGTAAACCTCGATTCAGGCCCTCCAGCAGAACACAGGACTTACACAGGGCCTGACTGGAGATGTAGCCGCAGCGCGAGCACGTTCCCTGCACCGGCATCTTCACCCCTTCCTTTATAGAGAGCGTCTCGCCGGAGTGGATGACGTCTATGATGGAGCTGGGCCTGATGGACTCCAGGTCTTTGAGGAAGGCGCGAGCGTGTCCCCGGTAGGCGTTGGGCGAGTAGACGCACTCTGTGGAGAAGTAATCGAGCTTCTTAAAATAGGCGTAGAGGACGATTTCTTTCTCGTAGGCGTATTTGAGGGGCTTGCAGCGTGGGATGGCACCCTCTCCGTCACTAGCCGTGCTGATGGAGGTGCAGCGGCAGAGACGAGCGATATCTCCACGCAGGACATTCATCAGCACCGTCTCTGCCACGTCGTCTGCATTGTGACCTGCTCAATAAACAAAACAAACATCATTCTATCTATCAGCCTTGGAAAAAAACATTTATTTTATCTATTTTTTTGAAAAGAAAAAAAAAAGGTATGGAGGGCCAAACTTGCAGAAAAAAGAAAGAATAGGAAAATAAAGGAAGAAATTATATAATTCATTTTATACTTAATTTTTTCATTTATTTGTATATTTATACATTTATTTACTTTTACTTTTCTGTATGTAACATGGAAATAAGGGAGCTGGTCCTTTCTGCATCTTTGGTAGAAAAGTGTCAGATCTGGTCCGTTTAATTTATTTCTATATTTAATTTTCATTTCTGCAGGCTTGGTCCTCCATAAAAGAGAAGTGTTAACTCTATTGAACTTTTTTCTTTGTTCACGAGGATGATTTTTTGATCTACCCTTGTCACTTTCATTTCTATAGGAGTTCAGAGAGTATTTCAGAATAATGTAAGAGATGAAACAGGAAAAAATTTACTAAGCGTTACACTGTATAAAACTCATAAAATATAAATATCATAAAATATCATAATAAATCCTTATAAATTAGCCTTAAGGTTTTGTAGGTGTAATCTAATATATTCAGGATGGCTCAGTCATATGAAATAATGTTTTTGATAACAAAAAGTTTAATTTATGCATTACCACAGGAAACAAACATTTTAAAGTGATATCTTGCCTAAAAAAATAAATAAAATAATAATATATATTTTTTAAAATAACCATAAATAAAAGGCAGAACAATAACATGACCATTCATCAGTGACGTAATTACTTTTTTAAATCATTATAAGAAATGTTCTTTGCATTATTTGCATAATTTGAAAGAGGATCTTGAAAGAATGTAAATATATCTCTATTTCCAAACATACTTGCCAATATATTAAAGGGTTAGTTCACCCAAAAATGAAAATTATGTCATTAATTACTCACCCTCGTGTTGTTCCAAACCCATAAGACCTTCGTTCATCTTCTGAACACAATTTAAGATATTTTTGATGGAATCTGACAGCTCTCTGACCCTCCCATAGACAGCAAGGTAACTACCACGTTCAAGGTCCAGAAAAGTACCAAGAAGATCGACAAAGTAGGACGTGTAATCCACATTTTCATCTCTACTGCGTCACTTTAGACGCGCATTCACGACAGTACCATGACGCGAGCGTGTGGAGGCGCCGGCGCTGACCCAGATCCGGCGTGATGACGTCATTACGCCGGATCTGGGTCAGCGCCGCCACACGCTCGCGTCATGGTACTGTCGTGAACGCGAGTCCAAAGTTACGCAGTAGAGACGAAAATGTGGAATAAAGTCGTTATTTTTGTTTTCTTTGCGCAAAAAAGTATTCTCGTAGCTTCGTAACTTTACAGTTGAACCACTGATGTCACACGGACTACTTTATCGATCATCTTGGTACTTTTCTGGACCTTGAACGTGGTAGTTACCTTGCTGTCTATGGGAGGGTCAGAGAGCCCTCAGATTCCATCAAAAATATCTTAAATTGTGTTCCGAAGATGAACGAAGGTCTTACGGGTTTGGAACAACACGAGGGTGAGTAATTAATGACAGAATTTTCATTTTTTGGGTGAACTAACCCTTTAAGGTTGAGATGGTACAATGCAATTTATTAACACCGAAACACATGATTTGTCTTGCAGAATGTTTAAAATCTCACACAGACATGCTTGATCAAACTGGTAAAGGCAGTGAAAGACACTGATCACTTGCCTGTGCATATCTTGTCCACTTTCAGCATCATGGCTCCTCGGTCCAGCGCCTGCCTGCGAAACACACCGCAGAAAGTGCAGTTATTCTTCAATCCCACCTGCTTCACGATGGCGTCCATGGTCCAGCCGTACAGCTCTTCATAAGCCACGATCTTCAGCGGCAGCTCATACTGCTGCTGGTTCCTCTTCACCGTCTCCAGCGAATCATCTCTGTAACCCGTGATGCCCTCATCCACCGACAGCAGCAGAAGGCTCAGGCCGTAATCGTAGCGCTCGTTCAGGACCTTCATCACATGGGCCAGGACGGTAGAGTCCTTTCCGCCCGAGGCACCGATGGCCACGGTCTCTCCACGGTTAAAGAGTCCGGCGGACACGATGGTTTGATGGATCTCCTCCTCGAACGCCCAGAAGAAGCAGTCCTTACAGAGAGAGTGTCCGGTCTTGGGCCGTTTGAGCACAGCACGTCTCTGGACGCAGTTACTGCACTGGACCGGCATTGTGACACACACAGGGCACTGCACAGCATTTCAGAGAAATATCAGATTAAAACACATCTTTAACTGGTTCTCAATCTTTTGTGTGTCACAGACCCCCAAATATGATCATCCTGCTGCAAATAATTCTAAAATGTAAAAGCAGCTATATATTTTCAGCTAATTATAATGTGGAAAAAACACACACACGTCATTACATTTTTCTACTCACTATAGTAATGATGATGATAGATGGATTATTTATTTAAATCCATTTTAAAATCAATTTATAATTTTCGTCATTTAATTATTTTATTCTAAATATTTATGTTTTTAGTTCATCTTAATTGTTTATTTATTTAAAAAAAAATTTTAACATGGTTTTTCTCTACATTTTTCCACAGACCCCCCCGCACACTCTTGTGGCCCCCAGTTTGAAGACCCCTGCATTAACCCTTTCTGGCACTTGGCATTATTTAAAGCAGGAATATTTCATAAATGTTTTTTTTAGATTGAGGAAAAGTGATGGTCCTTACATAGTTATTTTGAATATTTCTTTTGAATGTGTTCTCTGAAAGTAACATGTTACAGAATAACAATGTATTAAAATATGTATGCACCTAAAAGCATATTAACTTCATAAGTTAAAATGGGGTGGTAAATGTTTATTGATGTTATACATCTCATAACAGGGATGAAAGTTGTTGGATTGAATTGTAAAAGTGGATCCTTGTGATTACAGGCAGAAATCACCTCAAAAAATGACCCTAAACCCGTGCACACGTTTGTTTAATGGTTTGTTGCTCGTTTATGGCTGAATAAACTAATACCTGAAATCAATTCGATGTCTGAAAGGGTTCTAGAACTGTCAGAAACTATGACTGAATATGGAAGTTCACAGCATTTGAGAGAATCAGAGTATTTGAGAATGTTTTTTTTTAGAGAGTAACACATTAAAACTAGTACTTAAACTGTATGAAACTCATTTAACAAAAAATACAAACCTTTAAGTTACGTATTTCCTACGGGGTTTAATTCATTTAAACGAGTAAAAACGTAAGACGTTGACGTGCTGAAGAAAATAAAACGCTAAACCGGAGTTATAAAACAAATAGCTGATGAGTTTAAAGACGAATTAAAAATAATACTGCTCTCCTGGTTTAAAATACAACTGAAAGGACTGTTCTTAATCCAGAACATCTCTGCTGTAGAATTAAAAACACGTGACGTCAGAGACGCTGCGCACGTCATGAACGTCGGTCTTCCTGCTTGACTCGGAGTTCTGGCGCCCTCTTTTGTCTTGGCGACAAAAGCGTTTACATTTGACCTTTTATGTAAAAAACAAAAAACAAAACCATGATTATTGTACATTATATGCATTGCATATTAAGTGTATAATAAATTTACGAGTGCAGACTACCTTATATTCATCTAATTCGAATTTACATTACAAAAACATAAATTACAAACAAAAATAGTGTTGCTAACAAGCTAGACATACAAATAAGTATTCTGGTCTGTGTCTTTGCAATAGTGATTTTTTTGGTAAACATTCTGTCACTTGCATGTAAAAAACGACCAGCCAACAACAAGAAAATGTAGCCTATGTATATAGCAACAGTACACAAACTTATTGTTGTCTTTCTTCCTGAATATGATCCAAAAGTGATTTAAAAGGGACTTGAAGATGAAAAGATAGGCCTACAAACACAAGTGATAACAAACATGAAATTTATTATTAAAAATATTTGTAGAGTAAAATTAATCACTATTTGTATCAAACTCCAAAACTCAGATGACAATTATCAATATTGTAAAACTTTTTGCAGTCACTGAAATCAAACCTATAACTTTCAGGCCAAACCCATAACAGAACTATAGGTTTCTCCTCTGCTATCTTAGTAAGAGAGCTGTTGCTCTTGGCACAGTTTTGTTCTGAGTTTAGTTTGGGTTTAGGAAGTGGCGGTGGACAGTTGTGTGAAGGTGAGAACCGGGAAAACATGATGCTCATAGAGATGACAACTGCCAATGTCACTGTGACACCCAGACGGCACAGCAATGAGCCATTTGTGCTTGACATCATCTGATCTAAAAAAACAACAACAACAATGAAAGGGAAGTGATCGGACCCTTTCACCAACGAGAATAAAAACACTTGATATTAAAAGGTATTTTGAATTAAATAAAAGTTAGGCTACCACTATGTTTGGTCTGTGAGAAAGACAAAAACTACAGCACAGTGGAAGCTAATCGTTGTTTTATTTGCTAAATTTGACATTTGTCTCATTCAATTAGACAAGATTCACATTGTGTAACATGTCTGGAATTAATGTAGCAAATTCAAGTCCTCACCGCTTTTAAGAGCTCTTGATTAAAAAAAAAATACTGGAGTTCTTTGTCGCATATGATAGCAACGTGTTCAGCGCCACATGATTACACTATATGCTGAAAGACGGAAGTTTCAGACTAGAGAAGTATCGGATCGGAAATTACTCTGAAAAAAAAAAAAACGCATGAAAGTCAGCGCTTGACACACCCGGTGCGGTTGAGCTTCGAGCGACTCGATCCCAGTTCGTGGACCTTTCCGATCTTGTCCGAACTTCATTTGAATCAGGGCAAAAACGCCGAGATCATCCTGAGCCTTCTGTGCACATGAACCTCGAGCCAGCTAATCTACATCGACACTGGATAACCCCAGACAGATGTGATAAAGCATGTATGTACATGCTGAAAAAAGCATCCGATTCTTTACTAGATTTGGCAAACTGGCTGCCAGCATCATCAGATCACAAATGTTCAGTTTCAGTTCAACAGACGTTTAAAATGTGACATTTCTCGTTTGTCAGGGATTCTTCTAAAACTTCAGGTACGATGCTCTTGTAGTCATTCTGCTGGTTGTCCGTTCCAGACAATTTGTCTTGTTGATGGGCTGAAGAGACTTACGGATCCACACCGTGGCCTATTAATATAGACATTAAAACATCCTTATCTTAAAATACTCCAAAGGCAGTCGGACAAATTCAAACGGCAAACGCACAGTAAAAAAGCAGTCAGACAAATGATAGTCTACGGACATACAATACACAAACTGAGGTAAAAGCAGGAAATACACAAATAGTAGCCTGCATGAGAGTCAGGTGAGAACGCCTGAGAACACACAGGACTCAATGCAATAGTGACCTCTGGTGGAGACATTGATTAAAAATAACTTGACTTCCTATGTTCAAAATTACTCATAAAACAAAATTAAACATACTTGTTTATTTTGTAACAGCATGCAGCATCAATAATCCAGTATAATGTTTTACAATAAAATGTGCTATTTCGGGCCAGACTGTGTTCACTTGCATGAACCAGAGAATGCACATTTGTAAGCATATTCTTGCAAATATGTGAGCCCAGACCACAAAACCACTCTTAAGTCGCTGGGGTATATTTGTAGCAATAGCCAAAAAAACATTGTATGGGTCAAAATTATCGATTTTTTTTTTATGCCAAAAATCATTAGGATATTAAGTAAAGATCATGTTCCATGAAGATATTTTGTAAATTTCCTACCGTAAATATATCAAAACTAAATTTTTGATCAGTAATATGCATTGCTAAGAACTTCATTTGGACAACTTTAAAGGCGATTTTCTCAATATATATATATTTTTTTACACCTTTAGATTCCAGATTTTCAAATAGTTGCATCTCGGCCAAATATTGTCCTATCCTAACAAACCACACATCAATGTAAAGCTTATTTATTCAGCTTTCAGATGAGGTATAAATCTCAATTTCGAGAAATTGACCCTTATGACTGGTTTTGTGGTCCAGGGTCACATATATGCTTTGCGTTGTGGCAACTGGTGCTCATTTACCAACCTTGTAAATAGCTCTTGTCATAAAGTAGGTTGTCAACAGCACTTTGTTCTTGTTGGACTTCAGACAGGTGTACAAAACTCAAATTTGATCTGCTGTTTAAATGTGCACAGTATCCTGTGAAACCCACAGTTGACCCTCAGGTCACATGTAACCCTGGATGTTCATGGATGTTTAAAAAAAAACATTCATTCATTCATTTGTTTGTAGATTCTTTATCAGGGCTGGGTAACTTTGGTCCTGCGGGCCACTGTCCTTCAGAATTTCGCTCCAACTCTAATCCAACACATCTGCCTGTAGCTTTCTAGTGATTTAGAAGACATTGATTAGCGTGTTCAGGTGTGTTTGATTAGGGTTGGAGCTAAACTATGCGGGACAGTGGCTGTTTCTCAATACCAGCTCCCGAGGACGGGAGGACGCAAGTCCGGTAATTCTGCAAAAGGAACAGCAGAGTATAGCCTACTTGATAACGGCACTCAGCTCGCCTCGGCTACTCCGGTTATCCTCACTGTATGCATTTACAACACGACGAAATATGATATCAAACACTCTTTTCGTTTTCATTTAAACATATTAATAGCCGCAAAAATGTAGTTCAGGGAACGTACACATTACAGTGAAACAAAATATTATATCAAACAGCATTGACTCTTTTCTGTTTAATTTAAAATATAAATAGGCTCACAAAAATGTGGTTCATGCAACGCATACACGCATTACAATAAAGCGAAATGATATCAAACACCACTGCCTTGTCGTTTTCTTCAAAATATAAAACACAACCCTCATTTCGTTTTCATTTTAAAAATATAAAACATATTAATATGTGGTTTAGGTAATATGTGCTAACACAATTATTCGCTAATATAATCAATTTTTTCCACTTAGAAGCTTATTTTATCCACCGAATTTCTTGATAAATAAATAAAACGAATGATTAAAAAATGCACTTTAGAATCGATGTTTTTATGTGAGGATCGATCCTTTCAAAACAACATCAGTATCGAAAGTATCGATACTTAATTAAGGATCGATCCGCCCATCCCTAGCGTCGTCGACTCTTCATCCAACGCGGCAAACTGGATCAACCAGTGTTTTCCATCCATACATTGATTTATTTGTGGCGGCCCTCCACAATATCCACATTGACCGCCACAAATAGCCTATCCACCGCCCCTGCCATCAGCTCCCGCGTCTCACGACTTTAGCACTATATTTAGCAACTTTCAGACTCTTTTAGCAACTTTTCCCCCCTATAAAAGGTACATACTGACAAACATAGCAACGTTTTTGGATAAACCTTAGCTATTCAATTTGAAGATTTCGTCAGTACTGCCCCGCGAGCGTGAAGTCTGACTTTCCCGGCGCAGTATCGCCTCTCTCGGCGTCTATTCTGTGCAGTGAGCCGCAGCGCATTCAGTTGGCCGTACTGCAGCCGACTCGTCTGGGTATAAACTAAAGCAGCGTTTACAAGCACCTGTCGCTTAGTGTTTGGGCTTATAAATATGAACATATTTCGTCTGTTAATATGCACATAGTTAGACGCAGGCAGTGCGCTGCATGAGACAAAAAAGTAATATAGTCAAAACCACCGCAAATAGTCGTTCTTCAGTGTTGATTTAATCAGCAGGATTTAAAGAGTAAAGTGAGAGTACCTCCTGGTTAACATGTAGTATTAATGGGTCGTGTTTAGTCACTATTTATAGCCTACTTGTTTTTTGGTATGACAACAGAAAATATGTAAATGGGAACAGCTTTATTGGGCATTCAGTTGTATTACAGTATGTGACAGTTCAGAGAGTAGAAGAGAGATAAGTGCCAAACTTGTCTGAATGCAAACCCGACGCAATGACGTCATAAATATGCTAATTAATATGTGACGTCACCTGCCGCCACAAGTCTCACAAAATCCTGAGGGAAACACTGGTTCGTGTCATATCTCCAGGTGTCACAAGCCTCAAGACAACCCAATACTTTTTCTTTCTTTTGACGGAAATCATGCTTTAAAGAAACTCTCTTCTGTGTTTCTGTCTGTTAATCATCAGACATTGGCTATATATGGGACACCAAATTACAGATTTTTTCTCTCTCTTTTAATCAGGTGAGGAACTGAATTAAGTACTTTGTTTCAAAAAATATAATTTGAATATATTTTTATTACACTAAAATGGTCAAAGTTTCAACTTTATATTTTATTACAAGATAATGATTAACTTTTACTTGTGTAGCTTTTGCTTCTCACAAACGTGTGAACTGATTCTACAGTAGTTTTATTTAGAATTTCTTTGAATTCTTGTTTGTAAAAGTGAATAAACTTTCTTCAATTATTCTCTTTAGGTCAGAAATGTCAAGCACAAATGGCCCATCGCTGTTGCGTCTGGGTGTCACAGTGACGATGGCAGGTGTCATCTCTCTGGGCGTTGTGTTTTTCTGGTTCTCACCTTCACACAACTGTCCACCTCCAGTTTTTAGACAAGACCAAAATTCACAAATCAACTCTGCCAAGAGCAACAACTCTGTAACTGAAAAAGCAGAGGAGAAACCTATAGTTCTGTTATGGGTTTGGCCTGAAAGTTATAGGTTTGATTTCAGTGACTGCAAAAAGTTTTACAATATTGATAATTGTCATCTGACGGATGATAGAGCTCTGTACAGCGATGCAGATAATGTCATCGTTTATCACAGAGGCATCAGCTGGGATCTGTCCAACCTTCCTCCATCTCCTCGTCCTCCGTTCCAGAGGTGGATTTGGTTGCATTTGGAATCGCCAACCAACACCAAAAGGATCCCAGGTCTGGAAAACCTGTTCAATCTCACTCTCAGCTACAGACAGGATGCTGATATTCCTGTACGGATGCGCTTGATGACCAGGAAGAAACCTAATGAGGATTTTGTGATTCCCAAAAAGGACAAACTGGTGTGTTGGATTGTAAGTAACAAGGATCCATCAACTGGTGTTGACACAAGGAATGTTTTTTACAGGGAATTCAGCAAATACATCCAAGTGACTTTGTTTGGAAAGGCTTTTTCAAGGTTTCTGGGTTACGACGACTACTATCCAACCATGGCTAGTTGCAAATTTTACCTTGCTTTTGAGAACTCCATCCACAAAGACTACATCACTGAGAAGTTAAATGGGCCACTCGCGGCAGGTACCGTCCCTGTGGTGTTGGGTCCTCCGAGAAGAAACTATGAAAACTTTGTTCCTGCTGAGTCCTTCATTCACGTCAATGACTTCCCTGATGCAAAGTCACTAGCCGAATATCTGCTTCAGCTGGACAAGGATGAAGATGCATATCGCAAGTACTTTAACTGGAGGAAACATCTCACTCCAAGTCCTCATTTAATATTACAGACACAAGAGTTTATTCTGGCTATTTGCACTGCCTGTGACCATGTAGCACGACGCAAGGAATATAAAGAAGCTCATGATCTCTATGATTGGTACTTCAATTAAAGTTACCTCAGATTTTCTTACATTATCAGTTACTGACTACAATGTTTATGAAATAGATTGTATTTTATATGAACTGTTACTTTTGATATTAGATTTTGTAACTGTTTTGGTGGAAGTATTTTAATAAATCATTGCTTATGAATGACCTAGTAATTAAGTGTACTTTTGTTTTATTTTATATTCCAGCTCTAAACTAGCTCTTTTCGTAATCGCTTGTGTTTTTTATTCATTTGTAAATAACTCTTGATAAAATGATATGGTGAAGAAATACATGTAAATATTTATGTGCTACTTTATTATGTTGATGAACACACTCATTTTGTCAGCACCAGCCAATAATAAATGCACAGGATTCATTGATTTTGACAGAACTTTGGCTGATTCAGGTGTGTTAGATTTGGTTTTAACCACATCTCCAACCCGCAGACCTTGATTAACTAGTTTGTGTGCCTGAAATTGTTCTCTTTGTCAGTTTGAGATTGGTCTCGCAGAATATCCAGAAAATCAGGCTGTACGTCACTCAGAGCAGGTGATTTTCATCAGCTATTGATGATGCAACAAGCAGTGAAAAATGAGCTGTGAAGCAATGTGGCGACTACCAGTGAGAGAGCTGAAGTATACAGTAATCGTATTTACTCAGTTTTATGGACTATTTCTTTTTCATACAAATAAAAGGCCTGCGGTCTTTATCTTAAGTGTTGAAGATGAATTTGGTGTTTGACATGTAGAGTTCAGTGCAGCAAAATAATTCAAGTAAACTTTTAGAAATAAAGCAAATGTTGACTGAGTGCAATGTTTAGTTGACATTCGAGCTAATTCTTTTGTTGTTGTGCAGCTGGGCCATCCACGTCTATCTCGTCACGTCTTATGTCTCAGGTTTCCGTGTCAGTGTGTCTTCATGTTGGCCAGACCAAGTGCGGATTGTAAGACTTTGACTTTGGAGTTACAGAAATGTAAACCACACAACCAACACAACAGATTTTTGGCCAGTTGATTGCAGTTGTATGGAAAGAGTGACCAGCTCCTACAGTACATTCAGAGGAGTGAAAACCATGACACGAGGGTAAGTACATTTACTTCCATTCCTAAGTGAACTGTTCCTTTAACTTCTCTGTGATTAAGAAATATGTAACCACAGAGATGCAGAAAGCCTTTTAGAGTTTTACCACAAATAGACCAGAAGGAAACAGGCACAATGGTAGGTAGGAGCAAGGTGTTGGGTGTGACAACAGACCCCATGTGTTATGTTACAGTTCCATCATTCAACAGATTGGGTTTGATGTCAAGGTAGAACCCTAATAGTTGAGCTTAAGATAATTTAATAATAATATTAAATAGTTAACACACTGTAAAAAAAAAAAATCCAATTATCCAACAAAATGTTGGAAGGGTAAAAATATTTAAAGGGTTAGTTCACCCAAAAATGAAAGTGATGTCATTAATTACTCACCCTCATGTCGTTCCAAACCCGTAAGACCTTCGTTCATCTTTGGAACACAAATTAAGATATTTTTGATGCATTCTGTATATATATATATATATATATATATATATATTTATGTGTATATGTATGTATATATGTATATGTATTGTCTGAGGAAAATGAACTGTTTAAGTTAAGGGAACGTGGTCTTTCATTTGTGTTCCGAAGATGAACGGAGGTCTTACGGGTTTGGAATGACACGAGGGTGAGTAATTAATGACATCATTTTCATTTTTGGGTGAACTATCCCTTTAAGTTGAACTAATTTTATTGCTAGGGCTTGTAGTTGAGATGACATATTCAGTCTACAAAAATATATTTTAACAACATTACATAAAGGGTTATTTTCAAATCCAGTCAACATTCAGAATGCCAAAGTTGACTAAACTAATTAAAACAAATCCAGGCAATATTGAGATCATTCTGCACATGCGGCAGCTTGAGTGAATTCGCGGAAGAGACAGCAGCCGCCATTTTGCCAAGTTCCAGCGTCGGGTAAGTTGTACTAAATAAATGTTATTTTTTAGACTAAATTTATTGACAAAATTGTATAACATAAGCAATGTTTTTGAGTGGATATATTTAGAAGTGTTTTATAAGTTGTATGTCTGAAGAAAAGTGGACATTTAAGTTAAGTTTACGTCAAGTTCACACGTCAGGTAATTTGTACTCAAAACTTATATATATATATATATAAAAAGCTGTAACTGTTTTATTTAAAACGTGTGTATATATATATATGTATTGTCTGAGGAAAATGAACTGTTTAAGTTAAGGGAACGTGGTCTTTCATTTTGTTTAATCCATAAAACACTTAATGTCAAAAGCTGTGTTACTATAATGAATTTTAGGTTTAATTTAGGCATGTTGTATGATATTTTTGTGTTTCCGCTAAGTGATAAGATCACATTAAGAGATCACGTGGTCTTTCTTTATAAGCCATGTTGCTTAATAATACGACTTACCGAAATCTTTGAAACATGTAATGTAAACCACAGTAATACGCTTATTTTAATTAACGTGGGCGTATTGAATGGGTTTTTGCATGTGCAAACTTTTGCAACTGTCCCGTGAAGTTAAAAGACAACATTAAACGAGACTAACAACCAGCCACATTACAAACTGTGTTTCTGGTCTCGTGAATGGCACTTCGGAAGGGGAGTTCGTCATTCCAAACGAAAATGAACAACTGAATCCTTTCACAAGGCTGTTATCAAAGCAGGGTGCATCTCAGTCAGTTCCCTAGGTAAGGAATCAGTGCACACAAGTTCGTATTTATCAACAACAACAAAAAATGGTTGCAACTTCTGTTTCATCACAGATTTAATTAACTGATATTTTACATTGATTTAAAAGCCATCATTTCATTATTTGAGAAATTGTGGTTTTCTTTCTCCATCAGGGTGTGGCCAAAGGTTTCACTGATGCTTTGTCATCGTTGCAAGCTTTCAGATGCAACCCAGTCAGTTCTTCCAAGGCACCAAACACTGCCATGTGACCAGACCGCTCCATTGAAACTACATAGTGTGTGTGTGTACTTTCAACACTAAGACTTAAGGTAATATGTGTAAATGTTAAAAAATGTGCTTTATTGTTCTCAGTGGCATCTACGCTAATATTAGTCTGTTTCTTTCTTATTCCGAGGTCACTGTAGCCACCCAGATCCAGTCTGTATCCAGACCAGATGGTGGATCAGCACCTAGAAATGACTTTGACGGCCCTGAATGTTAGTGGAGATCATGAAAACTAGATGAGCCCCAGAGATAGATCCCCTGCAAAGGCCGTGTCAACTAGACGGCCATCGGGACAAGACCACGGGAACCAGATGAATCCTCAGTCAGACTTTGCTGCAGCCTGGAATTAATTAAATTTCTGGTTTGTCTGGCCAGAGGAGAACGATGGAGTTTTGGTTCCTTCGGCACACTATTTTCCTAGTTAATACTGTAAGCTGCTTTGACACAATCTGAATTGTAAAAAGCGTCATATACTGTAAATAATGGTGACTTGACTTTACTTGACTCGGTTCACTGCAACACCTGGTTCATTTTTTTTCTGACTTCTGCCTCATTTTAAAGATGTAATTGTGAAAAGTAGTAATATTTGTAAATGTTTGTTTGCTTGTTTAGTCTTTTTTTTTTTTAAAGTTCATTAAACAAATGTTTAAAATTAATTTTTGCAGTTGTATTGTAAATCTAATGTTTGATAACTGGAGCACTTATTTTATGAATATGATCCTCAGGCCATCCCAGATGTCGTTGACTTTCTTCAGTAGAACAGTAAAGAAGATTTTAATCTAAATGGTGATTCTTGGTGATACACTGCACATCTGTGGCTGCCGGTTTTCGAAAAAACAAACAAAAAAAACATACAGACAAGATCAAATTAATATTACAGTGATTGTTTTGCTTCATAAGGCCTCGATGTGTCATCAGGAGCCACTGCTAATTTGGTCTTGTCTGTTTTATGTTAAATATGTTTTTTGACTCTTAAAAACCAGTAGCCACAGATGTGTAGTTTATGAATAGCCAAAGACAACGGTTAGTCACCTACATCTTGGATGGCCTGAGGGTGAGTTAATTAACAGCAAATGTTCATTTTTGGGTTAACTGTCCCTTTAAGCCTGCATGTTTAGTCTTTATGACAAGTGTTATAATTGCAGATTGTTATTAAATAAAGGCTATTATGTGTTATAATGTGTGTGATTTTAGTGATTGATAGACACCAGTTAATAATTTTCTTCAACTCAGTATAAAATGTAATAATTAGTTCCACAGCAATTTCTTATGATGCTCAAATAATAAATCTTAGTTGAGGTAACATATGAAGCGCATGGAGTAAATGGTAAAATTTTCTAAATGTTCAACCAATTAAAACATTTTAGTTGAATGGACTATAAAACTAGTTCAGTACAAGTTGAGCCAACTAAAAATAACAATTCAGGTAACACTTTGAAGTCAGAAATTGACTGAATGTCAAAATTCTGTGGAACTAGTTACTAAATAATTAGTTGAAACAGCTTGAAATTATTTACGGTGTAGTGATACTGTTTGTACCAAGTATAAATAGCAGCATCTTTATTACTGTAAGTGTGAATAGTGATAAATGCTGTTCACACAAAGTATGCATGGAAGTAAAAATCTGTTTGTTCTAAAGTTAATATATCTGAGCAATGGTGGGCTTGGCCTTTCAGGTTATGGGTGGCCTGGCCATGAGACTGGTTATTCAGGTTTATGGGTTTCACATGGTACAGTCACACAACCTGTTTAAAAGACGGGTTTGTCTTGCTGTTTATGACCTTATAGCTGATTGCATAGTCCAGTTAGTGCTGAACAGACTTTTTTGACTATATAACAGTATGATTAAAATGGTTTAAAAAATGGCCTATTCTTCTTCCAAAAAACAAACAAACAAAAAAACGTAAATAAACAAACTATTAAAAATGAACAAAACTATCCCTTTTTTGTCCTGAAATTTTTATTAAATTTTTTAAAAATGCCTTCAAAGTTATGAACTGTATCTTTAAATAAAACTTTTAAGAAGTCATCCATCCATCCTTTTTATTATCCAAACCTGTTTGTCAGGGGGCTGGATCCTAACCCAGTATCTTGAGGAAACTCCCTGGATGAATTGTGAGTCCATCACAAGGCTCACACATAGATTTTAAGAAGTCATTTTTATTGAATTTCTCTTCCTTGGATATAGCATGAGGTGAAAATGTTCCGTTTTACTTCAGCATATTCAATTGTACAGTTTAACTCCATGTGGCTCAACTTACCCTCTTACCAGGCTCAATTTACCCCACACTGGGAAAGCCATATTTAGAAAGCAGTTTATGATTATTCCTGAGGATGCACCACATCTTGAAATTTATGTACAAATTTAAAGGGGTCATGCCATCAGAAACCAAATTTCCCTTGATCTTTTGACATAGAAGAGGTCTTTGTATGCTTAATACATCCTGCAAGTTTCATAACATAAAATTTACTCATAATCAATAAAATAAACATTTGCATCACTATGGGAAGGCGGCGTACGTGAGAAATTTATAAAACATTTACGTGTGATAAGTACGTCTGTTACATTGGTGTTGAAGTGAAGTACAGTGCATTAATATTCAGTCCATTAGTCAAGGCCCTTCTTTTTGCTTGGATGCTACAAAAAGTACGAAAGCCCTAAGAGGCCATGCAGGATTTCTGCATAAATGAGTTTTCTTTCTTGTGATCTCGACATATAAGAAAGTCATTTGAACAGAAATAAAGTTGTATTATTAGATATTAAATCTTCAACATTAAATGATGTGGAGAACAAAATCGTTCTGAGCAAACATGCTTAGTTTCATGAATGTATAATGTTAGGGAGGCTTATCAGCAATTTTAACTGAAAAATGAAGACTGTGATATTGTTGTCCACCTGATGGAGCCACTGGATAAGGAATCTTTTAAGCCTAATCTTTCTCAATGGGTTTCCATCCCTATGAAACAAATGCGGTGATCTACTTCATTTGCATAACTATGGTGCACTAGTTTTATATAGTGTACATAGAAATCTTTCAAATGTAGCTTATATTTATCATTACATTTTTAACTTCAATAAAACATAAAACCTCTAGACAGGATTAAATACATACAACCTACAATACAATTAAATTCAAGAATATGTGATTTCTTAATTCTATTTAATTTTTATTTGATTGACAAAAGTGCAAAGAAAAGATTTTTAATGTTTTCACTGACCAAATAAACTGTATTGTCTATAAGCAAATTGGGACAGAGGCACGTTTAACACTGTCACATCAACTTTCCGTTCATCTTACTGTCTTATGCCACTGATATTTTTTTGTTAAGTTGTTATACGAAGTTCTTAGACAAAAAAAAGTTTAAAGTACTGATTTAGATGTATAGACAATTACTGTACTGAACACTCTATTAAAACAATATTCATATTAAAACAATTGAATTACTACAAAAAACAATGCAAAAGATGTTCAGGGGTTCAACCGTAATTTCACAAAGCTACGAGAAGACTTTTTGTATACGCAAAAGAAAACTAAAATAACGACTTTATTCAACAATTCGTCTCCTCCGCGTCACCCTGGTGCCATTTTGGAGAATATCAGCTGGACGTAAACAGCGTATGCTGTTCTGTGTCAAGTCAAGTCAAGTCACCTTTATTTATATAGCGCTTTTAACAATACAGATTGTGTCAAAGCAACTGTACAGCATTAATTAGGAAAATATTGTGTCAATACTGCAAAATGATAATAGTACACACTCAGTTTTCAGTTGAGACATTCAAACTGACCAAACTGTGTCAGCTGTGTCACACGGATGTAGGGTCAAAAATAATCAAAGACTTCTGCTTTCCTGTCCCAAGCATATCTTGAGCGACAAAAAGGCCATTTGGAATTCCTGAAGGCACAGGGGTTCTGATATCGATCAAGGCCTGTAGGCCAACATGTGTATACATCGGGGGTCTGCTAAT
>NW_015641045.1:623258-648516 GCF_001515625.1 Sinocyclocheilus rhinocerous | reverse complement strand
TACGAGAATACTTTTTGTACGCAAAGAAAACAAAAATAACGACTTTATTCAACAATATGTCTCCTCCGCGTCACCCTGGTGCCATTTTGGAGAATATCAGCTGGACGTAAACAGCGTATGCTGTTCTGTGTCAAGTCAAGTCAAGTCACCTTTATTTATATAGCGCTTTTAACAATACAGATTGTGTCAAAGCAACTGTACAGCATTAATTAGGAAAATATTGTGTCAATACTGCAAAATGATAATAGTACACACTCAGTTTTCAGTTGAGACATTCAAACTGACCAAACTGTGTCAGCTGTGTCACACGGATGTAGGGTCAAAAATAATCAAAGACTTCTGCTTTCCTGTCCCAAGCATATCTTGAGCGACAAAAAGGCCATTTGGAATTCCTGAAGGCACAGGGGTTCTGATATCGATCAAGGCCTGTAGGCCAACATGTGTATACATCGGGGGTCTGCTAATTGTCACACCTTTTGCACAGTGGGTGAAGCTGTAATCTGCTGATTAGTCAGTTTGAATGTCTCACATTTGGTTTTTAGTCACATGGTCAAGGAAGGGATAAAAGAAGACTGTAACTGTTGATCTGTCTCTTTTTCTTTGCTCTCTCTTTCTTTGCTGGGACTCTCTTATTGGGGCTCTGCCCTCTCTCTCTCTTTCTCTCTATCTCTCTATCTCTCTTTCTCTCTCCCTCAGGTAACATTTTACATACATGCTGGGTACCTTTAACTGTATATGTTTTACCATTCTTCATCAATTTTGTAACCAATTCAAGTGTAACCATAACAAAAAAGTTGAAAAAAGAGGCAAAGTTTTGAAAATGTAAGCAGTTGAAAAAAACTGTAAGAAAATCTGTAATACCTTGAAAAGTTTGAAAGACAAATGTATGCTGGCAAATGCAAAAGTTTTTGTTGCTCTTAAATTTGCACTAAACGTGATTATACCATCTAAGTAGCCTATGTAATTTTAATAGAACTGCATGTCTTTAGTGATACAAGCTCAGAAACATTTATAACCTGTTGACGTTTTTTTATATTGTGCATTGACTTGGTGCCATGATGGATATTGGAATGTTATTTATTTTTCATTTTAAACAGTATAGATGATTACTTAATGGTAATACAATATTTGTGATCACAACTGTGTCAGACCATTAATCCCCAAAAACTATGCATGGGGGCTTGCTTTGGTGTTGCCACCCCTCATAGACCCCATGCCACCCCTTTGCCACCCTAAAAATTATTTTCTAGATCTGCCCCTGGCGCCACCTACTGGCAACAGGAAGTGACATGTTTAACACTGTGATGCACTATTAGCAACACAGTAAAATATGCCATTGTGTGCTAAACATGCTAGAAAGTATGCTCAAACATGCTAGCAACACTTACGAAGTGCTAAAGCATGCTAGTAATACCATGAAACAGGAAGTTGTTGTAACTCATGCATACAATGCCTAATCTGCCCCCAAACTTCCCATGTTTTATAAAAGTCCTGGCCTGAACACATCTTAAGGCCAATATTCCGTTATAATCATAGCGCCACCTGCTGGCAACAAGAAATGACTTGTTTTACACTAACTTGAACATGCAATGTCCTCGTCCTCTTTTGGAAGGCCAAACAAAGTAGTTTCGCTTTCACAACGAAGCACACAACGCTGTGTGCTGGACCACCGTACTGGTCGTCTTTACGACATGGCGGCGGAAACAACAACAATACTACAGCGAGAATAAAAGTTACGCCTTCTTTCTTTGCGTGCAACCAAACATCACATGTTTAGTAACAATACTGGCCTGAAGACATCTACACATCAATATTCAGTAATAATCATAGCGCCACCTGCTGGCAACAGGAAATGACTTTGTTTAGACTAACTTAAACATGCAATGTCCAATCTACACCAAACATCACATGTTTGGTAAAAATACTGGCCTAAAGACATCTACACGTCAATGTTCAGTTACAATCATAGCGCCACCTGTTGGCAACAGGATATGTCATGCTTTACTCTAACTCAAACATACCATGTTCAATCTGCACCAGACTTCACATGTTTGATAAAAGTCCTGGTCTGAAGACATCTACATGCCAACATTCAGTTATAATCATAGCGCCACCAGCTGGCAGCAGGAAGTTTGCCACATATAAATGACTTTGATATATTCCTCCTATATTTACCACTTTAAATGCATATTGCCCACCGTTTGCTGTTTTCCTAAAGCCACCGGGTGGTGGTGAGCCCGTGTGCGAGGGCCCTTTCATCGCTGCTTGCAGCTTTAATTTGGACTTTGTTTTCCTTTTGCACCGTTTGCCTTGTGTTGATTATAGGTGTGCCTAGTTAATTATCCTTGTTTGGTCTGAGTACTTAAGTTCCTGTATGTTCACTTTGAGTTTGTCTTGCCTTAAGTCTACATGTCTTGAATGTTTGTGTACATTGTGTTTGGATTTACCCTTGTTGGATTAAAGACTTATGATATATAACTTTTCATCTTCATTGTGCGCTCTTTAACACAGCGTAGCCGTTACTGGTAGAGTCTGAGTGAGAAGCATTTAGGTTCACTTGTGAAGAACTGTTTTTAAAGTTTTGGAATGTGTCTTTGAATATTTATCTGTGACATTTGAATTGCTGCTTGTGCAAAACTTGGGTCGGGATGATTTTACCAAGTATAGGACACATTTCTGCACAAGATATTGGTATATTACCATTATTCAAGTTCCTTGTTTCTTTTCTTTCTTTCTTTCATTCTTTATTTCTTGCTTTTAGTCGTAAATATGAATCTTTGCTGGTTATAATTTACATTTGCTTTTAGTCATTTAGCAGATGCTTTTATCCAAAGCGACTTACAAATGAGGACAATGGAAGCAATCAAAATCAACAAAAGAGCAATGATATGCAAGTGCTGTGACAAGTCTCAGTTAGCTCAACATAGTACACGTAGCAAGTTTTAATTATATAATAAATAAAAAGAAAACAGATAGAATAGAAAAAGAATAGAGCAAGCTAGTGTTAAGAGGCCTTTTTGCTTTTGTTAATTGTATAATAAATAAAAAGAAAAGGAATAGATAGAATAGAAAAAAGAATAGAGAAGCTAGTGTTAGTTTTTTTTTTAAGAAAACAAGCAGTTAGTAAATGAATAGAGTGCAAGTCTAAAAGGGGCAAGTTTTTTAAAAAGCTGTTTTAAGAATAGAATTAGAATAGAGATTGCTAGAGTTAGAGGGTCACATAAAGATGGAACAGATGTATTTTTAGCCGATTCTTCAAGGCTAAAGATTCAGCTGCTCGGATTGAGTTGGGCAGGTTATTCCAGGAAAATTTTATTTAAGCATTAATTTAAGGAAAGTCAAAGGATCTGGAAATGAAGAAACAACCATCTGCAGGTAAATTTGAAAAAAAAAGCAAAAAACAAAACAAAAAGCAAGATGCAGTAGGATAATAACAAAGTAAGGATGCAAAACAGGAAATGGGAAAATTACAGAATGACCATATAGACTAGAAATTAATAATAAAAAAAAAAGAAGCAGGAATACAGAGTACTGAATATTGTGCAGAAGGCCCAGAGGGGATTCATCAGTTGCGCAAAATCACCTGCATTGTACTAAAAATTGTGCAAAATAGGCAGATGCATATACTTTGAATAGATGCGAATGAAAGTAAAGAGATCTGGTCAGGGTATTGTTACGTTGTCATACGTTTAATTAAATAGCCAATAAATAGATCTATGAATGTATTAGCTGGTAGATGGATGCATGAATGAAAGCCAGATATATGAGCCATAATGTGTGTGTGTGCATGTGTTTGTTTGTTTGTCTATTTATTTTTACCTCACACAATGTATGGTACTTGTCTGCAAATCACGCGTTTTCAAAGTCATACGTTTAATTAAATAGCCAATAAATAGATCTATGAATGTATTAGCTGGTAGATGGATGCATGAATGAAAGCCAGATATATGAGTAGTAATAGTAAACAACACTGCATGAAATAAGCCATAATGTGTGTGTGTGCGTGTGTTTGTTTGTTTGTCTATTTATTTTTACCTCACACAATGTATGGTACTTGTCTGCAAATCACGCGTTTTCAACAACTGGATCTGTGGGTGGTGCGACTGTCCCAGAACAACACACTTAATTTTCATTCACAGCAGTAGTGAGGACAATTACAGGTACTATTATTTATATAATGATAGCCTATTATAAGACTTGCAAATTTCTTCCCTTTTTTGTGATGCCAATCCAAGCAGGCTGGACCTGGCCCTGGCCCTGGGTGACTTGCTCATTACAGTTTTCTTTCCTCCTTTTCAAGCAAACTTTGCAGGGAGTCCCAGGAACATGCTTTTTTATCTCTCTGAATTGTCTTCATAAAATCTTCTGTTACTGTCCAGGAGATGGCGCTGTTGATCTGTGCATGGCTGTCTCAACGCGGTGATGGAGGTGGAAATACCAGACAAACTGGCTTTAGATTTCCGGCTTTACTTCATTGCAGCACTTCTTAAAAAGGACAGATGACACATTTTGGACAGATGACCAACAGTTCTAGTGCATTATTGTGCATGCATGATTTTCTAGTGTAATCAATTTGCTTTCTGGAAGTTTAACATCGTTTGTGTGTGACTTGCAGGAATGCATTTTTAGAGGAAAGCATGGCTGGTGTTGTTTCAGACAGGTGAGCAATTACTCAGAACATATGCACGCCTCCTCTGCGTCACTACGGTGACCCAAAAGCCCACAAAACCCATGGCAGCGATCACTAACGGACCCTATTAACCAGTCATCACGCACCTGCAGCTGGGCACGCTAAATATAATTAGACCGTTCTGCATACTGTGACAACTTCTGCTGAAACCCATCCCTAAAACCCGCTCATTATATGTGTGTGGCATCCTTTGGGTACGGCAAAGCACTGGTCTAATTGTCACATCAATTTACACCGTTTTCAAGGTAATGCGAACGTTAACAGAAGGACAAGTAAAATGTTAAGAAGCAATGCTTCAGCTGGTGTGTCAGCTACAATGAAAAACACAGTAGTTGAGCACATTTCGCGAACATGCCCATTCCACTAGTCTTTTGTGCACACGATGTGCTATATAACCATTATTCAAGTTCCTTATTTCTTTTCTTTCTAACTTTAATTTTTGCTTTTAGTGGTAAATATGAATCTTTGTATATTATGTTTTTTGAAGGAAAGTCAGAGGATCTGGAAATGAAGAAACAACCATCTGCAGGTAAATTTGAGAAAAAGATGCAAATAAAGTAAGGATACAAAACAGGAAATGGATAAGTTGGAAGAACAATATAGACTAGAAATGAATAATAATAATAACAAAAAAACGCAGGAAGACAGAGAACTGTAGCTACAGTATATCGTGCAAAAGGTCCTGTGGGGATTCATCAGTTGTGCAAAATCACCTGCATTGTGCAAAAGATTTGTGCAAAATAAGCACAAAATTTACTTAAATAGCCAATTAATAGATCTATGAATGTATTAGCTGGTAGATAGATGCATGAATGAAAGGCAGATAGTAGTGGTAGTAGTACTGCTGCGTAAATGTGTATTTTTCACCACAGATTTATTCTGCAGGGGATTAGTTTAGGAGGCCACTGCCAAGCCCAAAATCTCATGCCATGCTTTGTGTTTGGTCTGTAAACACACTTTTGCTGTTGTCTGTCGATGCCTTTGCTCATGTTAGTTTGAATAATTGATGAATCTTAAAGTGATTGTATGGCAACTGGGGTGCTGATGAAGGAGCAGCGAGAGGAAGGGACCTTTGTGTATTTCCTGCATCTCATGGGGCTGCGCTGAGATTCGCTGCTTACTCAGTAGTGAAACCTTCATATCCAAGTGTTTTGTGCTGACAAAGGGCAAATGGGATTCTATTTTACAGCAAACGATGCAAGATTGCACTATTGCGCATCAAAAGAGCGCCAGGCTGAAAAAAAAACCCGGTGGGTTTCCTTGTCGTCAACCGCTTTTGAATGAATCACAAGTTTCATGTTGGTGATACATGTCCTTTTGCAGTTTTTCTTATCGTACTGTATTTCTGATGCAGACATTCAAATCTCAACTGAAGAGGAAACTGGCTGTCTAATTGATCGGTGCCATTAGTTAACGCTTTAATTAAATGAAGCAATACAATGAGCAATACATTTGTACAGTATGTAATATTCTTGTTTAACATTAGGTAAGAAAAAACTAATGTTCATTGGTAGTTCATGTCAGCCCATGTCCATTAGATAATGTTAATAGAAAACTTTCTATTTTAACAATGTATTAGGAAATGCTAAAATGATCAACTAAGATTAATAAATGCTTTAGAAGTCTTTTTCATTGTTCATGTGAACTAATGTTAATAAATGGAAACTTATTGCAAAGTGTTAGCACTGGTATTAGCGTTAGTCTCATGAAGAATACATTTAACGTCACTTTTTCAGAAGATGACTATTCTGAATCTATTAACGGAGCTAACCAGTTAACCATCTGTTATTTTTTTGTGTGTAACTATTTTTCTCAACACTCTCTTCACACTGTCTAGTTTGCAGGTCTGCCGTGGTCTTTATTTTACTCTTGGCAGATTCGCTGTTGTGTTAAACATACAACGTTTCCTTGATATATTTGTTAATTTACACAAGAATAAGGTCTAGAATGGTCAAATATACCAAAGAAGTCAAAGTTCCCCAATGTAAGTCAATACCTAATAGTAATATAGATGCTTTTTAAGCCTTCCTAATTAGGTCCCGTGGGTATTGAGATCTTCTCCTAACACCGTGCCATTGCTTAAGCTGGCTTTAGCATCAGAACTGATACCCCCCGACCGCGCATCGACACAGTATACGAAAGGCTTCCGACGTGTATAGGTGTGAAAGAGGTCCGGTTATTAGATGTAAAAATGTGCCGACAGGAAATCGATGTACTCCCCTGCCGATACACGGTCCGCCATCACTCCAGCTGCCTCGCACGCAGCCGGCCGAGCCCACATCGCTCCTGACACTCCTCACACCAGCACTGTGGCAGATGGCGACTGGGAGCAGAGGGGGAATACTGCTGCCGAACACAAGCAGCCAAGGGCTGGTCGAGCCAGGCCTCCCCCACCCGTTCTCCCTTGGGTCAGGTTCTGAGAAGACCCTCCACCATCCCCTGATCCAGGATTCTGGCCACTACAGATGGGCTTTTATACTGTATATGGACCGCAGTATTCAGTCGAGTCGGGAGGGAATGCGATGCCCAAATCTATGCTAATAGTGTTTACTGACAATTGCTGATTTTGGCAGCTCGGAGATCCGTAACCGTCTGCGTTATGAATTCTAGTGTGCGTGTTGTGTGATTCAACGGGAATCGATATCCTTCCACCTCGCTCTCCCTCCAAGCAGTCAGGCTGCTTTGTGAACTTTGACAGCTCTTGAAAACTCCTGCAAATGATTATCAATGGCTGCGTATTAGCAGGAGACTCAAACAAGGGGGTGAGTGAAGTGCAATAACATAATATCGGGTTGAGAGGCAGGTCAAGGTGGACTAGGGCGCTAACCTCAGCAGTTTACGAGAAGGAAATTCTTCAAGGGGTGTAAAATTGAGATGCCCGCTCGCTCTAGGGCTAACAAACAAGCAGTCATCGGATGCGATGCAGATGGCACACAGCCTCCCACTGCTTTGTGTTTCCATTTCGCGTTTCATCGATGTAATGCATCGGGCGACGGAAAGGTAATGACCCTCAGCCGGCCGAGCCCACATCGCTCCTGACACTCCTCACACCAGCACCGTGGCAGATGGCGACTGGGAGCAGAGGGGGAATACTGCTGCCGAACACAACCAGCCAGGGGCTGGTCGAGCCAGGCCTCCCCACACCCGTTCTCCCTTGGGTCGGCTTCTGAGAAGACCCTCCACCATCCCCTGATCCAGGATTTAGGCCACTACAGATGGGCTTTTATACTGTATATGGACCGCAGTATTCAGTCAAGCAGGGAGGGAATGCGATGCCCAAATCTATGCTAATAGTGTTTACTGACAATTGCTGATTTTGGCAGCTCGGAGATCCGTAACCGTCTGCGTTATGAATTCTAGTGTGCGTGTTGTGTGATTCAACGGGAATCGATATCCTTCCACCTCGCTCTCCCTCCAAGCAGTCAGGCTGCTTTGTGAACTTTGACAGCTCTTGAAAACTCCTGCAAATGATTATCAATGGCTGCGTATTAGCAGGAGACTCAAACAAGGGGGTGAGTGAAGTGCAATAACATAATATCGGGTTGAGAGGCAGGTCAAGGTGGACTAGGGTGCTAACCTCAGCAGTTTACGAGAAGGAAATTCTTCAAGGGGTGTAAAATTGAGATGCTCGCTCTAGGGCTAACAAACAAGCAGTCATCGGACGCGATGCAGATGGCACGCAGCCTCCCACTGCTTTGTGTTTCCATTTCGCGTTTCATCGATGTAATGCATCGGGCGACGGAAAGGTAATGACCCTCAAACCGCTAACAGGTCTTTCTGTCAAACAGATTACTGTCAGCTTTCATTGATTTGTGTTGCCTTTAAAAATGGCCCGTCTCCCTTCTCGCTAATGGATCAGATCTGTAATTGGGCCTGGCCTAAATGATTCAGATGAGGTGCCTGTCTCGGTCCTGGTTTCCCTCGTCAGTTTCGCCCCCTCCTCTTTCATTAGCAATTCAGCAGACTTGCTAAAACCACGGGGTGCCCCATTCCCGTCACCCCTGACTCAATGAGTCAAAGCCCCGTCCTGCACAAAGACATAGTCAATCTGTGCAACAAATCACCCAAAATGGTGCCATTGGTCTCTCTCTGAAGAGCAGTTATGGAAACCGAAATGGAACCTAGGACTCTTTGAAATGTAGTAAACGCCCGATATCTTCTCTAATTGGATAGAAAAATGAAACCACATATTCATATTTGCTTATTTGTTGCTCCAAATGAGTCCATAGAAAATCCCTAATAGCACACTTCACAAACAGACTGCTGAAGGGGGAGCAGAATTCGCCGGTCATTGCCATAGGGAAAAATCATACGGCTGTGGGGTAATTGCTTTACCTGTTATCACCCCTGCGTCCTTGCTGACATGGACGTGTTCACGGATACCACAACCGACAAAGACAGTTGGTTGAAAGACAATTTTAAAAGCATTTATTTGTTTTCACGTAGTGCTTTGAGACCCCATATAGCAACCCTGCATGTTGATGCTAGCGTAACCATGTCACTATGACGGCACAGGCTTAAGATGGACCCAAATGAATTGAGAATGCTTTTTAAAGGGGTCATATGATGCAATTTAAAGTTTTCCTGACTACAATGCCGGCTGTTCTGACTCACAGACTGTAAGTATGTTTTCATATTTCATATTTAAAGGATCTGCCACTGATGATTCAAACGAGAGTTTTGAGCAGTGTAGAGTAGCGCTTGTTGTTTGTAATTTCTCCGATGTTTACAGCACATCTCCATATGTGAAAGAGTCTGGTCTCGCCTAACAGAAGTGGAGGGCTGTGGTGGAAAGCTTTGCCCTCCAGTGGTTATAAAACATGCAGGCCTCTCGGCCGAACCTGGCCTCCCTTCAGACCAATGAATAATAGCACAAAGTGAAGCTACTAAATCATTGAAATGACTGCAGCGTGTCTGTCCAGTTAGCGCTCCTCCCAGAAACGCTTGATCAACGGCAGAGAAGAGAAATCACAGAGCGGTAAGACGCAACGCTGCTCTCCTTGGGATTACTTGCACTCTGATGGCCTCCAGAAATCACAGCTTTGTTAGCCCTCATATTTACCAACACTAATCAGATAATCGCTGGTTTAAGTAGCCAGACATCTATCAGGAGCACAGTGTTGGTGTTTCGAGGCGCTAAATTGGTCCACTGACCTAGCCGTGAAGGCATTTGAAAAGGAAATGGGCGAAGGTCACTCGACCAAAGTCGACTGAGGCTCGCAGTCGCAGAGAAATGGGAGAGGCTGAGCTCAGCCCTCTAGAACGTGATGATTTATTTACATTCAGAGACAATATGAATAATGTATCTGTGAAAAGGAACATGAATTTCTTTAGTACTAATTGTGGAGAAGGCTGGGCGCTCGGCGGACGGGAGGGGGACTGGAGGACCCCCAAGATCAGAGGGGCGAGAGCCTCAAAGACGCCTGTCCTGCAGCCACCGCCATCGACTTGCAAATCAGCTGAAGGAGGCTAATTAGCGGCAAGCTAATGAAACCGACATTCGGGGCATCGCTGCAGAAGAAAAAAAGGACACGGAGAAGAATCAGGGATCCCTTTCTCAGCGATATCGCTGGCACCATTTGAAGTTGATTTCAGAGCACATCAATATGTGAACAAAGTTGAGGAGAGCGAGCGAGAGAGAGATACAGTATGAAATTAGCATTCATTTGAAGAATGGAGACTGTTATTTACTGGCTTGCTTTTGGCACATTTGCCACTCTGGGGAATGACTTTTCTATGGCGTCTCAATGCCGCATACAAAATTCACAACCATGGGAGACAGGGGATGTAATGGCAACTTCTTGAAATCTCTCTTTCTCTCTCTCTTTTGCTGTTTCATGCATACGCTGCTCTCCCTCGCTGCTGTTTTTCATGTTGGGACTGTTGCAGAGTGTTTGTCGCTATGTGCACCACCTCAGATCTGAGGTCTGTCGTGACACAATTTGGACTCGTGTGCATCACCCGTGTGGCCTGCATGCATCTGGTGGACCAGCCGAAAAACTTTGCTGGTGAAGCGAGTGTGTTTGTGTGTGTAAGAGCGCTGCATTGGCCTCTTCTAAAGTCTGGTGTCTTTTGAAGACGTCGTATTGCCGTTGGTAACACTGAAAGCCTACGGCATCTACAGGGTCTCTGAGCATGTGTGTTTGAACATCAGTCAGCTCATATACGGTCACGGCCTCAGGGAGACACAACATACGTGCTCACTAACATCTTGCAGTCCTTCACGGAACTATGTCACACTTATCAATGTACATAAAGTTTGTCAACCTGGAATATTGTGAGTGTCTCATTGTACACTGCCGTTCAAAAGTTTGGGCTCAGTAAGAGTTTTTTTTCTAAGAAATTGAATACTTCTATTCCTCAAGAATGCATTCAATTGATCAAAAGTGACAGATATTTTTCAAGTTACAAAATATTTCTGTTTCAAATAAATGCTGTTCATTTGAACTTTCTATTCATCAAAGAATCCTGAAAAAAAAAAAACGTATCACGCTTTCCACAAATATGAAGCAGGACAACTGTTTTCATCATTTATGATAATAAGAAATGTTTCTTGAGCAGCAAATCAGCATATTAGAATGATTTATGAAGGATCATGAGATACTGAAGACTGAAGTAATGATGCTAAAAATTCATCTTTGATCACAGCAATAAATTACATTTTAAAATATAGTCATATTTAAAAGAGTTATTGTGAATTGTAATATTTCAGAATTTTACAGTTTTTACTATATTTTAAATCAAATAAATGCAGCCTTAGCAAGCATACTGTAAGAGTGTATAATGTTTAATAAATAAATACAATAAAATAAAAAAATAAAACCCCCAAATCTTACCCCAAACTTTTGAATGGTAGTGTATACTTTGATTTTACTGTGTTAGATATATCTGCATGGGCAAGACTATTATTTGAAAATGAGATCATCATAGATTAAAGTTAAAACGTCTCCCAGAGTAGTCCAGACAAGTCAAGGTGAAGTTATTTTAATGATGGCTGAGCAGTTTCATCTTTAATGCATCAGTATAAAATTATACTGATATATGTGACAGGTGTGTGTTTATTACAAATACTGTCTCGTGATATGCACCAACTTACTGAAACGAAATAATGTAAATGACTTTGACTCTACATTAAAAACAAATATTAGGCCAACAACACTCTCCAAAATGTGTCCATACTAACTGTTACGACCCGCTCGTTTAAGGTTGCAACGTAAAAGAGGGATCAGTCAACAAAGTCTAATCAAAAACAACTCACTTTATTGAATGAAACTATTACAACAACATTTAGTAGAAATAATAAACAAAAGTCTAGGGATGTTAAAGAAAATAATAAAAGAATTATAATAACAACAAAACTTTAACTACATGATATAAGAAATGCCAAAAGAAACAAATGAGAAACAAAAGTCAGGAAGAGCCACTCCTGAGAGAACAATCCCACAGAGAGTCCTCCTCCAAAAAACACATTGCACTCTTAAATACTCGAGCTAATTATCAATTAACATGAGGACAACCAATCAAAAACTCCCACACTCTGCTCCCAATAGGATCAGGAGACTCAGGGTTGTCACACTAACAAAGTCTGAACAAGCAATTTTAAAATTCAATAATGTTGAAGACACCAGCATTCTTTGCAACATTAAAAATGAAGTTATTTATGCTGTTATGTTAAGCTGGCCACACACTAGACGATTTTCAAATCTTAAAAGATTTAAAACCATGGGAGACCACAGACATGAAGACAGTTCAACCGATTTTTAGCCTTATAATCCTCTGAATGCCCACACTAGATGATTAGACCAGACCACGAGAACACACACTTGATGATTGTAGGAACGATTTCACAGTGACACCAGATCTCACAGACACTCGCGAGATCAAATGTGACTAGAGAAGAAAAACAAATAGAGGAACGCTTGCTCGCTCTCATTGGCTATCGCGGGTATCACGTCAGAAGGGGCCCGATCGAGAGTTGTAAATATCAAACATGTTTGATATTTAGGATTTGAGTTCGGCGACGCTCCGTCTCGATCGGGAGCAGTTAAATAATCGTAATGACACCACACAATAGAGGATTTTTTGGACAAAAAATCGCTTGCGACAAGCCGCGAATCGGACCACACCCACCGATCGTTCGGGGGTGCAAATCGGGCTTAAAATCGTCTAGTGTGCGGCCAGCCTAAGTGATGTGTTTTGATTGTAATAATTATTGAGGTTTGTGTGTCTATTAACCTATTCCATGAGATGTTTGTAATTCTGTAAAATGTACAGAGGCAAAAAAAATTTTTAATAAGAACTTATTGACTGATTAAGACATTTTTCATTAAGTAAATAAACATTCAAATTGTCTAAACAACATATTTACAGTTATTATAAACTTATAAATATCTTATTGCACTATTTGCATGGTTTTGGTTTTAAATACTTTGGTAATATGAAGGTAAAAATATTTGTCACGCCAATAAAGCATGTTAAAACTGTAATTAATGAAATAATGCAGAATATCCCTGCCTTGATTTATTAATCATTTAATTAATTTGTGTTTTAGGTTCAAATTCGGTGAGATTTCTGTTGCCACATAAGGAAATCTATGAAAATCCTCCTTGTTTTCCTCGGTAAGTGTATCTAATTGCTCACATATAGACACACATGCTGTAAGTTGAGAATTTAGGTTGCTCACTCGAACACCTCCCTGTTCCTCTCTGGCCTGCCTCTCTCTCTCTCTCTCTCTGTGTTTCTCTCTCCTCTGGGACGTTAGGGCTGAGATGGATGGTGAGCACAGCTCAAACAGACTGATTTATGGGGGTCCGTTTCGCCTGCAGGCCCCCTGAGGACCCCCCTCTCCACTGGCTGCGGTCGAGGGCCTGTCTTCCCCACCCTGAAGACTCGAAGGCTCTTCCGTGACTGTGCTGATGCCAGACACCAAACGGCCACTTCTCAACCACCCCCATTTGTCACCGGGGGCGGCTGGGGAGCTCCCTTAAACAGGAGGAGAAGAAAGAGATCGAGCGAGCGAGTGAGGAAAAGAAATAGACCTGTCTCTCCTCTCCTCCGCTAGCATTGATCTCAGTGGAAAGCCTTTTTATTCTCAGAGTTTTGTTTGTGTCGGCGTGAGAGGTAGAACGGGGTCCCTTCGCCACCAACCGCGGCAATTATATTCCATTAAAAATGAGTAATGAGTGCAAATGTCAGGAAATTAGAAAAGGCACAGAGAGATTCCTATTAGTTTGAAGGGCTTTTATGGTTTAAAATGATATTAAAGCCTTGTACTTGTTCACTGATCTTTTTTTCTGAAAAAATTATGCTATAAAATGATGTCTGTGTGTAAATGAGGCATATTCATAATAATAGATGTAGGCAATACAAAACCTGCCATTCTTTTCCCATTTTTTGCACTGTAGATGTTTTAAAAAACAGCCAATATATGAGTAGACAGCTTCAGGAAGGGCTTTTGACATCTTGCTGGATGATATGCAGTGTGGTGTTTAATTCACTGTGCCATTTTTGGGTATTTGCTCCTGAAATGCACATGGGAACTTTAGTGGCTGGTGGGCAAAATCCCTTATTATTGTTTGCATGAGTTCCTACATAGAAAAACGTGTGCATTTGTCACTAAAATTGCTGTGCATTAAATCATCTTCATGTGGAAAATACACTTAAAGGGATAGTTCACCAAGAAATGAAATTTACTCACCCTCATATGTTGTTCCAAACCCATGTTCAAAGCACAAATCATGGTATTTTTAATTGAAAGTCCAGATAACCAGATCATAAAGGCATTGTGAAATGAATGCATATCAATTAAGCTAGGGTGACCATACGTCCTCTTTTCCCCGGACATGTCCTCTTTTTGGACCTAAAAAAATGCGTCCGGCCGGGATTTCTTAATCGCCCAAAATGTCCGGGATTCGGCAGTTTTCTTTGTCCCGCTCCCGCTAAATTTCTGACCATTGCCGCCTGCTCCCGCAACATGTGTTTCGCTCCCACGATTTTCGTGTCCACTCTTTTAAACATTCTAATATTGTGTATAATTTTGGCGCATTAGGGAGCTGCTCTCAGGATGCGGAGTATTTAAATCTCTTTTCGTTTGCGCTGTTTACTTTCACTTTCGATTTCCCTAACATTTGCACTCTCTATTCTATTTCTATTCTAACTACTTGTTTTATTTAAAAAGAAAAGAGCCTTTAACACTGGCATTCTCTATTCTTTCTACTCGTTTTCTTTTTATTTATTATAAATAATGACCTTCTAACACAATCATTGTCTATTCTTTTTCTGTTCTATTGACTTGTTTTCTTTTTATTCTAAAAAAAAAACAAACAAAAAAAACTTGCTACTTATACAGTGTTAGGCGAAACCCTGCCTCCTTCCCCCGCCCCCCACTGTCCACTTTTTGGAAAACTAAAATATGGTCACCCTAATTAAGCAGTTCAATCCAAGTTTTGTAAAAACATCCAGTATGTGAGATTCAGTGTGAGACATCTTCAGGAAAATCTGGCCATTAATGGGTTAATCAAATTGAACGACCTGTTACTGATGACGCATATCTCGCTGTCTCTGTGTGCATGTAGTTTCATATTGGATTATTTGTGTATCGTGGGCTCAAACAAGCCCAAGCGCATTCCGGATGCATCACTGTGCAGCTCAATAAACATCATCCCTCGCTCAAAATGGAAATAAACACGGGATTAATGCTGTATTTCATCTACTGAACAGGCCTCTAGGGTTCATCGCATGCTGATTCGCCACCAACCGCGGCCATTATTTCCATTAAAAATGAGTAATGAGTGCAAATGTCTGGAAATTAGAAAAGGCACAGAGAGATTCCCATTAGTTTGAAGGGCTTTTATGGTTTAAAATATTTGTGAAGATGTTAAAGCCTTGTACTTGTCCACTGATCTTTTTTTTCTCCTGCAAGAACGATGCTATTAAATGATCCTATTCTCTCTCTATGTGTGTATATGAGGCATATTCATTTAAACATGGCCAATGCCAAGTCTGCCATTTTTTTTTTTTTTTTTGGACTGTAGAGAACCGGTATACAAGTAGACAGCTTTAGGAAAAACTTTTGACATCTTGCTGGATGATAGGCAATATGGTGTTTAATTCACGCTGCCATTTTTGTGTATTTACTCCTGAAATGCACATGGCAACTTTAGTGGCTGGTGGGCAAAATCCCTTATTATTGTTTGGATGGATTTATATTGGCGTTTCTACATGGAAAAATGTGTGCATTTGTCACTAAAGTTGCCCTGTATTAAATCATCTTCCTGTGGAAAATACACTTAAAGTGATAGTTCACCCAAAAATGAAACAGGTCATCATTTACTCACCCTCATGTCGTTCCAAACCAAAAATGTTGTTCATGTCGTTTGAAACACAAATCAAGATGTTTTTAATTGAAAGTCCAGATAACCAAAACTTAGAAGATCCGAAAAAGCCATAAAGGTGCCATAAAACGAATTCACATCAATTGAGCAGTTCAATCCAAGTCTTGTGAAGAGGTACGATGGCTTTATATTTGTGAACAGATTTATGAAAGATTGTGCAAATGACTCAATGTGTGACATCTTTGGGAAAATTATGGTCATTAATGGGTTAATCAAGTTGAACGACCTGTTACTGATAATGCATATCTCACTGTCTCTGTGTGAATATAGTTTCATATCAGAATATTTGTGTATCGCATTTCAGATGCATCTCTGTGTAGCTCCATAAACATCATCCCTCGCTCAAAATGGAAATAAACACGGGATTAATGCTGTATTTCATCTACTGAACAGGCCTCTAGGGTTCATCGCATGCTGCACACAAAATCAGACATTTTTAATGGGCACATGAAATATTAAGATAGTTTGAGTATTCTAGCATGATGTTTGGTGTCTTTCTCTTCATGCATATGCTTATGCAAGTTTTTACAAATGATGAAAGTCTTCTGTTCTGCTGTCCTGATACATTAGGTTCTCATCCAGCTCTATTTGTACGTTTCCACAGGTTTTTCAAGCACAGAGCTGGAATGACCAGCAGACTCGTGCACGTAAGCTTGTTTTGTTTGGTTGGTGTTTATCTAATTTTTTTCAGCCGTTAAAGAATCCGCACGGTTGCATTTAAACAAAAATAAAATGCTATCCCTATATCACCTACAGATCACGAAGAACTGACAGAACCGGAAGAACTTGACCAAGGCGTGTTGTGCGGAAATAAACAACAGCCAGAAGACTCCGCTGGGCCACTTTCCACTCGGTTCTGTGTTTCCAGAGAACAACTGCAGCAGTTTATAACCACGGTGGAACATGTTCTTTATAGTGGAAAAGGTTCTTTACATTATTAGAATTTTCTTCACACTTGTTTTTTCTCAAAATAGTTCTCAGAACTGTTTACTGAAAGTTTTTGGGGGAACCAAAAAAAAGTTTATTTTATTGCATTGCTGTAAAAACCCTCTTTTAAAATCGAAAAGGTTCTTTACATTATTAGAATTTTCTTCACACTTGTTTTTTCTCAAAATAGTTCTAAGAACTGTTCACTGAAAGTTTTTGGGGGAACCAAAACTGTTTCTTTTATTGCATTGCTGTAAAAACCCTCTTTTAAAATCTTTAGTTTTGAGGATGTAAGAAAATAATTGTTTGCAGTGTATTTTTGAGAGTTTATCATATGACTGTTTTAATGAATATCACCTTGCCTGGCACAGATATTCAGTAACATCATAGCTATGATATTTCTTGAACTCTCTGGTTCGATATTGTGTATAAACCAATGTTGCAGTACTCAGGTCTGAGTCCAAGACCATATTTTGATGACTGCTCAAGACCAGCTCATTCGAGTCTCCAGACTGAATCCAAATGCTCCTGACAATATGGTCTTGGACACAGACACGAGTCCGAGTTTGGTTTTGTCTAGACTTGAGTACAACAACACTGGAACAAACATCTTAGAAATGTCCTGAAAGAAGTCAATTCATGTAAACATCTACTGAATGTCTATGCTCCTGACAATATGGTCTTGGACACAGACACGAGTCCGAGTTTGGTTTTGTCTAGACTTGAGTACAACAACACTGGAACAAACATCTTATAAATGTCCTGAAAGAAGTCAATTCATGTAAACATCTACTGAATGTCGTTCTAACATCTCACATGGAATGTTGTATCTTGCAGAATGCTTTAAATGTTACATCCTTCATATATAAATGATTAAATGGCTGCCGCTGTGATGAACACGTGCCGTCAGGTGATTCCTGAATTCACTGCATTTCTGTTTAGGTCTTTTTCCCCTTCAGAACGAACTGGCGTACCAGAGGAGATCGTGACAGGGCTCAAACCCAGAACGATTCATCTGCCTCCAAGTTGAGCTCTGAGTGTTTGGTTACTTACCTGTGTGTGTTAAGTGCGCCTAAATACTTTATGATGTCTAAGCTGCTGAGAAAGTGTAGCCAGAGGCATCCCAGAGTTCAATGCATATCAGATGCCTTCTGGGAATGCTTTAAAGAGCCAGGGGTCCCGCTGCAGAGGAGACGACACCGGTCTCCTCTTCCCTTTCTCGCTCCCTCTGCTTCTCTTTCCAGGCTTTCACCTGATCCTCTGTCCTTTCCCAGAAGAATTAAACCTCCAGGGCTTGAAACATTTCATATGAGGCTGATCTGGAAACATGAATGGATATTGTGCTGTAAGTATTGTACTTTTACGATGCGCCATTGTTGAAATGCCTCCTGAGGGAGACAGGAAAAAGCTATCTTTACTGCTGACTGCAAACTAAAGCGCACAAAGCTTTCACATCATCTCCAACACAAGCCTCCACATTTATTTTTCACCGTGCAGCACCACCCAGCAGCACACAGACCTAAAACTATCACACAGTCGCTGCGTTTAACTGCACAGGATGCCTGCTGGTTATTCTACAGAGGCATCTTTACACACAAAACTTAAGACTGCTCTGAGGTGGCTCTGTGCCTGCTCCAAATACAGTGTTGAGACATAATACTAAGGCATTGAAGTGTCAAAATATGCCACTTTGACCCAACTCACTCCTTGCATAAGAAGTATTAGTTCTGTGTAAATTCAATGCAGCAGTAGTCGATGTTCATTTTATAATTTTATGTTTTATTTATATTTTAATATTTAAAGCATTACTTTCATAACATTACTTATACAAGTGTGATTTCAGTGTAAATGCATTTATTGTTCCTGTAGATGCACCTTTTCATGGTATTGCTGCTTGATGTGTTTGAGCTCTCCTATTGCTTGTAATAGCTTCTATATAGCTGTCTATTCATTCTTTGTTCATCTCTGTTCTTTCAGGTTAACTGCTATCATGGTGGAACGCCAGTTTATCGGGAATCTTTCTGAGCAAAAGCAAGACATCTGAAAGAAACCATCACTACTCTGGTAGTAAATACACTAGAAAACTTAAAGTAAATACACTAGAAAACTGCATACTTTTATGGGCACACATTTAATACATGGGCGGAGTAATAAGGTATCCGAAGTGTTTAAAACATACGTGCACAGTTCAGTTAAAGGCAGAGTAAGCGATTTCTGGTAGCCAATGTTTATATTTGAAATCACCAAAACAAACACGGCCCTACCCCAAAAGGGTCTTGCCCCTATTTTGATAGCTCCGCCCCACATATACGTACGCAACCCAGGCAACGATTAGTTCTGTGAAACAAAGCAAAACTAATGTTACACCGTGTCTACGGACGTGAGCGGCGCGGTGCAACAAATCCCCGACAGAAAACTGCTGCCGGGTTCTATTTATGACGTGCTGACACATTTCAAATGGTTTTCAACGGTCGTTTGACCTCTTTCTCGCGTCCAGTGTAGGCAGACTTTAGTTGTTGTAGACACGGTGTTACTCACCTATTGAGAAGAAACAAAGCAACCTCGGCGTCCGATCGCAGGCCTCCGCTCCTTGAGTTCTCTCCAGCGCTGGAAAGCTGATCCGATATTTACACGGGTCCTACTTCTTGCCTTATTGTTCCGCAGACGTTTTCCTCTTTTGTTTTTTATCCGCCATCTCTATCTTTCTGTCGCTCGGCTCGGCTAATGTCCGTCCCATGCACTGAACACGCTCTCCTCCACATCACGAGTAGACACGCCCCTTATTGCTGATTGGCTACAAGTTTGTTTTGCAATTCGACCCGAATCAGTTTTCTAAAGTGTTTTTGAAAAATCACTTACTCTGCCTTTAAATGATAAAGTTTATGTTGTTATGCTGTTTTGTGTTCATCTGCTTCTCCCATTTGCTCTTTTTTCATTGACTATCATTCTTTATAGACTAATACAATCAGACACAACAAATTTTAAATAGTATGAGATGCTTTCAACTGATTTCCTATTGAACTGTCACCAACTGAACTGCAGTGGTCAAACTATTTAAAATATAGTGAATTAAGCTACAAACTTGATCATAATGCACAATGTTTCCATTTAACATGTTTTGAGGTGCAGCTCAGTGTCATATTAATGGAGTGTTTTCACTAGTTAGCAGTAAACCGGTTATGTTTGTAGATTTGTGTTGGATGTTATCTTTGGAATGGAAAATGAATATTTTATTTGTAAACATCATACTTTTCCCCGCTTCTTTCAGTTAATGTCTTAAAACTAGTGAGCTAGTAGGCCTACTGACACATGGTTAAAGACACGAAAAGCAGAAAAACACACAAACCGATTCAATTGAGTGAGTCATTTACGCTGGAACCGCTCCGATTGATTTAAACTTGTGACTTTGATAATTCAGCGAGTCATATGATTCAGTCTGTGTTTAGAATAAAAGGAGTAAGATGACAGTACTGCCTCCTGCTGGTTTGTTCTGTCTGTGCTAGTGTTCACAGGAACACTCAGGGTCTTGCGGTGTATGGAACATTAATGTTCGCACTCTCCACTAACCAAATTAAAAGTCTCTAAAGGTAGATCGATATAGTATAGTCTATAATTACTATTTTGAAAATTGTAACGCATTAAATTACTCCGTTACTAAAAATGAAATCATATGACAGTAAATTTATTTAGGTAAGATGCATTTGTGTGAGCATTTGGGGAAATATTTATGCTTTTACTTGTGTATTTATGAATTGTGTTTTGAATTTACGAATCGGATTTTGTAAATGTAAATTGTGCTGTGCATTTATGAATTTTGTTTTGCAAATGTGTTATTTTTGAGGCCGATCTGGCTCCATACAGATCAGGTCTTCAAATCGCGTATCGCGAATCATTTGATTTAGGTCGGTATCGGAGCGGGTTCTCGAATCATTTGAATTAGTTTGGAACTTTGCATATCGCGAATCATTTGATTTAGGTTGGGACTTTGGAGAGGGTTTGTGAATCTTTTGATTCAGATTGGAACTTAGGAGCGTGAGCGCAAATCATTTGATTCAGATCGGGACTTCGATGTGGGTTTGCGAATGATTCAGATCAGATACAGCTACGGCCAGATTGTCCAACTAGGCATGCGCACATCAATATTGCATCATTTTTGTCAAGCTGAACAGCAATTATTTACTGTATTTGCAATATTGGGCTGGGGTAGGAGAGCATATAGTGAATCATTTGATTCAGATTGGGACTTGGGAGCGTGTATCGTGCCAGCGACTACTAAATTGTCCCTAGCAATAATTTTGGTCAACAAACATTTAAATGTCTGTTGTCTGCCGTTATGTCCCCACCAATGCCAAAATCAAACCTTCGCCCTTGACGCACACATATATTGTGAAATATTACAGCAATGTAAAACGACTGTTTTCTATTGTAATAGCTATATTTTAATATGTAATTTATTCCTGTGATGCAAACCTGAATTTTCTGAATTTGAATCTCGCATGATCCTTCAGAAATCATTCTAATATGCTGATTTCCTGCTCAAAAAAAAATAATTTCATAATATCGATGCTGAAAACTGTTGTGTTGTTGATATATATGTGTAATGCATTGCATGGATTGGTTTTAGCAAGATCTGCTAAATGTGTCTCAAGTGCAGCTCTCACAGAAATGCTCAATATTCTCTTCTATAAACCGCTCCACGTTCTGGCAACAATTTCACAGAAACTCTAAAAACTCTCTAAAACCTCTCAATATACTGGAACGCTGCAAAGCATCATCTCTCATATGGCAGTTTCCCCCTCAGGCCAGTCAGCCAATCAGGTCGCCCCCCTCCCCTCAGAGGCTCCTGGGAATTGATGGCAGAGCAGTGCGTTACGCTGGTGACAGAGCGCTGGGGTTGTCAGGACTCGGTCTCTCCTGCACTCGTTTTGTTGTTCCTCTTGCTGATACCTGAGGGACCATTAAGCTGAAAATAATTGGCTCCAGATCTCCTCCAGCCATCGATCCTTTGTGTCAGTGAACTCTCTGACATATACAGTAGACAGACACACACACACACACACGGCAGAGAACCCACGCACGGATACTGCTCTTACCAACACTAGCAAATAATTACGCACACTAATGTATATTTAAAGACTGTACAGATTAATTATGTCTAAAGGTTAAAGGAATAGTTCATCAAAAGCATGTAGGTTTTGTTTTCTATTATCCAATCAAAGCAGATGCAGGTCAAGATCCAAAGAGAATAAGCTCCACTCGGCGTTATGTAAAACACTCATATTTATATTTTAAGTATTCTGAAGCCTGATGAGACCCAGATTTTCTTTTTTAGGCTTTAAAAAATGTGTGAAAGATTTGCATAGACTTGCATTAAAAATAGCCCCTAAAATATCATAGCGTTTTGGGGAGGATGCTTTTTTAATTTATTGAACTTTTTACATTTTTTTTTAAAGGTGGATTTATTATCTGTGTTAATTTTCAATTGGACTTTTAAAAAATATTATATCCCTAGTAGCCACCTAGCAAAATGAACTACTGTAAGTGTGCTGTTTCTTTGCATATCAATCAGATTTATTGTTTTTGCACAGCTAAAAATTATCGTAGAGACTTGAATGTGGGCTCTTTTGACTTGAGGCACTAAGCAATATTCGTGCAATCGTTCACTCCACCTTAGCAACCACATAGCAACACCCTAGCAACACACTGAACACCATAGCAAATACTGGAGTTGTGTCCCAAATGATGCACTCTACTGTCTAGTGTATACACTTTATAAGATTATTTTCCTTGTGTCCAAATATGACAACTTTCATACTATATAGTAGGTGAAGAACTGTATTTGAGCCTAGTAGTTTGTCCCAATTCATAGAATTCACAAAACCGCAGTCGAAAAGTACAAAATTGACCTACTACAGTTCTTCTATGCATGAAGTGTCTAACATCCCTCGCTTCATTTTTTCGGTTAACTACAGTGAGTGCATCATTTGAGTTCGTGTGAACAAACTACTCACAGTATTTAGACTAAAAATAGCATAGAATAGTGCATAGGTATGCAAATTAGGATGCACTCTATGCGAGTTGTCTGGGCAGCTCCAAAAGAATGGCAGTGAGTTTTGCACCACTCACATTTACTTCTAGCTGCCTTATAAGCCGGCAGCAACAGCAATGTGATAAAAAGCATAAATAGATCAATAAATAGTTAAATATTGCTTTTCACGCTGTGCTTCTGCATAACGAGTTTCTCTGACTCTATAAAACCCCTCCATGATAATATACACACTGAGCTGATGGTGGTGTTTCCAGCAGAGGGCGCTGTTCTCCAGCAGCACACAGACACGAGACGACTGTTAATAGCGACTCTGCCCTTACGTAAAGTGCATTTGTCTTCCACTGTCTCCCTTCATGTTCATTCAGCCAACGGCGCATTTGATTAAATCTCCAACCGTTTGTCATCATCTCTGGCCCCTTGACACTCAAAGAAACACCTCGACGAAGAACTTCATGGATATTGTATTAATATGAGCACGGCACGAGCGCTGCCGGATGACTGCATTACTCAAAGCATCCTGCCCTTTATGAAAACACATCCTAAGATTTCTCAAGGACGTGTGTCATGCGCTGTGGTAACGAGGAGGAGCTTCTTACCCTACGATTTCTAGACGTACTGATATTAATTAACTCCTAGGCCGTGTGCGTTAGAAACAGGTCAGCCATAATCGAATGCGTTTGTTATATCGTGCTGTATTACGTACAATTAGACCGATTCTCTCACAGAGGCTTCCACGAGCGATGCGATGTCAGATTAATTGGAGTTAAACGCGTGCACAAGGGTTTAACGGGTATTTCTGTAGTTAAATATCCATGAACATCCCTCAACGACAAAACAAACATTCTGCATTAAGTTTAGAGTGTGCAAAGTAGAATTGAATGGCTAATTATAATATATATTATTTTTCATTTGTTTTTATATTATTTTTTTTTCTCTTATCTTTCTCTGTTCAGCACTTTGGTTCCAGTCCTGGTGTTGAAAGTGCTTTATAAATAAAGTTAGAGTTGAGTTGAGTTGAGTTAATTAGATATTCTGAAGAAACATGGCTGGGGTCAGGTCCCTCCTTCATTGTGCATCTGTATTTTTTTATTTTATTTTTTCCCCACCTGTTTTATGGACCAGCAGGTAAAAAAAAATGGAGGCTTGTTTCTTCCACAGATAAAAAAAGCAACTTTTTAAACTTTAGAATTCTGACTTTTTCCCTCAGAATTCTGAGTTCACATCATTTAATAACTCTCATAATTAATAGCCTATTTCCGCCCTTGAAATAAAAATATAAAAGGTAATTGTGACTCTTTATCTCGCTATTCCGACCTTTTTTCTCGCAATTGCAATTTTGCATCTTGCAATTATAACTTTTCTCAGAATTGCGAATGCATTTTTTTTGCGAGATCTCATAATTTTAAGAAAACTGAATTGCGAGATGTTAATTTCGAATTCCGAGACAAAAGGTTGCAGTTGCAAATTTTCCCAGAATTGTTAGCTGAAACAGAGTTGACAATCAAAAATGTAAGAGATAAATGTGCAGTTGCAAGAAAAAAGACTTTTGAGTTTAAAATTCAGTTCTAAGAACTGAACACACAAGAACTCTCCCCCCCACACACAATTTTTATATATTTATATACAATTTATATACAAGTTTATATATTGCAATTGCTGCACTCTAAAAAATGCTGGGTTAAATACAACCCAGTGCTGGGTAAAATAGGGACAAACCCAGCAATTGGGTTGTTTTGACCCAGCGGTTGGGTTACTACCCAGAAGGTTGGGTTAAACATTTAACCCAACCGCTGGGTCAAAACAGCCCAATTGCTGGGTTTGTCCCTATTTTACCCAGCACTGGGTTGTATTTAACCAAGCATTTTTTAGTGTATAGTCAGCATTATGATTTCTTTTGAGACATCTAAAAATTATTTCTTATTATATGTGATCTCTTGTCATTTTATTATATGTATGGTTATTTTACAGTGCATGAAAAATTAAAACCATATTGATGATTAAATTAAACTGTGCTACAACAAAGCCATAAACATCACACTCTAAAAATGCTGGGTTAAATATAACCCAGCGCTAGATTAAAAAGGGACAAACCCAGCTATTGGGTTGTTTTGACCCAGCGGTTGGGTTAAATGTTTAACCCAACCTTCTGGGTAGTAACCCAACAGCTGGGTCAAAACAACCCAATTGCTGGGTTTGTCC
>NW_015641045.1:600954-614365 GCF_001515625.1 Sinocyclocheilus rhinocerous | reverse complement strand
CCAGCAATTGGGTTGTTTTGACCCAGCGGTTGGGTTACTACCCAGAAGGTTGGGTTAAACATTTAACCCAACCGCTGGGTCAAAACAGCCCAATTGCTGGGTTTGTCCCTATTTTACCCAGCACTGGGTTGTATTTAACCCAGCATTTTTTAGAGTGTGCTTTTTTCTCTCCAAATTCTGAGTTTATATGAAAAAAAAAAAGTTTTTATAAAAAAAGGCAGAATTGTGTGATGTAAACATGCAATTGCGAGAAAAACAGAATTGTGAGATAAAAATTCACAGTGACCGTCTTTAAACATTATTCCATGCCAGAAGGAAGCTTCCTCTAAAAACCACAAGACACGATTTGAGGAATCATTCATGTCTGGATCACAAACGCTGCAGGACGATGCACTCACTCATGTTTAGTCTGTTAGAGGTTTAATAACATCACAATCAGGACTATAAACAAGTGTAGATCATTAGACATCACTGATCTCATGAACATTTGTGCCAATTTAATGCATATTCAAAGTATGCATCTTTACTTTGTGTTTGTGCTGCAGCTATTAAACTAACTGTACTCCTTTATATTAATTGCTGTGTTTCAGGTCAGTGATTCCTGCTCTTAATTGTGGTTGTAGAGAGCAGGGGTGAGGACCGCTGCCCGGGCCACGTTGCCGTGTTTTAATGGGGAGATGCAGTATAATAGCTTTGACCTCTGACCTTTTGTGGTGACTATAGCTCATTACGCTGATCTGTGAGTGTCAGAGTGGCATCTGAGAGCGAGCGAGCATGTGTGTGTGTGCGGTAAGGTGGGTCACCGGAGCGACGCTGCCATCACCTCACCCCTCATCTGCAAATAAAATACGATTACACACACATACTAATTAAAACAGGGAAGAAGGCCACTGTTTTCCACTCATTGTCAGTTGCATTTCTCCATGCACGGATAGTCCAGTGCACGGTTCCAGAAAGCCATTTCAGAGACCAAACTTCTTTTTGCTCTTTCGCTCATTGTTTTAGTCTGTGCACACACACGCACGCACACACGCACACACACACACACACACACACACACACACACGCGCTCTTGTCTGCTCCTTCGTGTCATAAGTCCTCATCTCAGGCCCTGCAGTGATAAACGGTGTAATCGCATAGGGGTTCGCAGTGCATACTCTTTTTCAGTTTCATCTGCATTGTAAAAGTCATTCGTATTATGTTTGCATGGATGCTGCATGACAAAGGTTTATTTTACACAACTGGAAAAGTTAGTTGTGTAAATGTTGCTATCTGCTGATAACATGAGCATACTGTGACCCATTGTGAGTCACAGTTTCCACATAAACATTAAGGAAATGCTTTCAACAGCGATAAGAAATGTTTCTTGAGCAGCCAATCAGCATATTAGAATGATTTCTGAAGAGTCATGTGACACTGAAGACAGATTTGATCACATGAATAAATTACATTTGAAAATATATTAAAATAGAAATCAGTTATTTGACATTGTAAAAGCATTTATACAATATTTGATTTGTATTATGTTTATTAATTTCAGAAATCTTGCATGTCCTCTATTAACCCTTTGATGATCAAACATCACCTTTCAGTTCCTTTAAATATCCTGGTGAGTTCTTATCAACATCGCATACTCATTTCTTGTAGTTGATGTCATGAAGTCTTGGTGTATATATGCATGTTTTCCATAAGCGTCAAAGTTGAAACCCTTGATGTTTTACAGCAACAATTGATTGACTGTCAGGTTGATTGATTGTCAGGGTGTCTTTGTGTAATGTCACATCTCTGAGACAGATGTTAAAGCCAGGTTTAAACGAGGTCAATTGTTTCCTCTTCCATCGCTCTCTCCAGATCTGCTGCAGGACAGTGCGATGAGTGTCCCCTCTCAGCCTGTCCGTCTTCATTTGATCACATCCAGAGAGAATCAACTCTTACTCCTCATTAGGAATGAGCACCGACTGAAGTCAGTCCAGTGAGTATATCTATGCAGATGTGACGAAATGGGATCTTATTTGGATTTTGTGATATGTTACAGTGCCAAATGTGTGTTTTTGTTGTTGTTGTGTTTTTGTAACTTGCATCCTTGAGCCAGTCGTCAGTTTGCATCTACACTTTGGGTCAATGACTGTGTTCAACATGGAGAGGACAAGAGCCATATGCACGAGAGGATCCATGCGACACATTGATGGTTGACGGTGAGAAAATGAACAGTGCTTTAACATGCTCAAAAACAGATCAATTAGCTGCATGTTTCCCCTTAGGACACAATCAACAATACTATACCAGTGCCTGTACATGGAATATTTTATATTTACTGCCTTTAAATGGTCTTTGGAGACTCACTCACATTAAAATGAAAACAGTTTGTAATGTACATCAATTTGTACACTAAAAAGGGCATGACCTGCAAAGATATACTCAAGGCAGTGTATACATTAAAATAGCTTTTATATAGACAATCTTTGTGCATGAATCTAATTATTATCAGAATTAAAAAGTAGAGAATAACATCGTATGAAGCACAGTATTTTAAAGGCGATAATCCTACATAGAATGTTTTATTTTATTTTATTAAAATTTATTTTATTACCATTCTAATTAAATAAGTGTCATAAATGCATCTATGAACAACCTCAGTTTAATCTTTTAACAATGGTTAATTTTTAAGGCTTGTCTTTCATGATAATAGATCAGGATATGAGTGTTTGTGTGACAGACTGTCTGTCCTGACTGCTGTTTCTTTAGTGTGTCTTCTGTCCCCGGGCCCCTGCTGTTGGCTGGAACGGCCCTCAGTGCAGGTCTGGCCTTTTCTGGGACCTCTGGTCCTCGCTGACAGATGGAAGCTTTGTCACTCTTGCGTGTGACACTGGGGACCCGAGTCACAGGATACGAGCTGCTTCAGGGCGTTTTCATATGGAATTAAATGTCTCCAATTAGCACATACAGACAAACTGTTTAGAATTGTAAATAATTCTGTTTATTCCATGTGTCTCTGGAATATTTGAATCTGATTGGTCAATCGCTGCGTTATTAGGTCAGATGTTTGTGTGAAATGACCGCTGTCTCATGCAAAACATTTGCTACAAAGAGGTGTTTTTTTTCATTATTATTGTTGTTATCATTGAAATGCTATTTTTACTAATATGTTGAATTCATTTTTTTATTTTTTATTTTTGATAGTTTTATTTTATATAGCATTTTTATATTTTAGTTTTGATTATTTTTGTTAGACATTTAAAAAAAATATTTAATTTTTATTAATTAAAAGAAAAATTTCGCAATCAGCTTAAAATATTTTTTGTTTATTTTATTTCAGTTAGTTTATTTATTTTTTTTATATAGTTTTATTTAACTAATAATAACCCTGCTATATAGCATTAAAGATGACATTAATAATCCATAAATGATTATAATTCTACGCACAGACATTTGGGTGCAATTGTATTTCCAGCAATGCAACATTAGCATTTTTAATCGTCTTAAAAATCTTATTTTGGGTAGAGTTTTCTTTTTCTTAACCAGATTGTTCCCAGATTTTAGTTTTTAACTAATCAAGAACATGCAGATTAGAGTTGGAGGCTCTTTAAACCGGGATTCATTGTATTCTTTGCCCTGAAGAGGGAGACACAACTGAAGCTGATGGTTTTGAAAGAAGATTTTAGTCTTTATTCGCTCAGTCTGTGAGTTTGTGTGCAATGATGTTCTAACTCTTCTACCTCAATCCACTCTCTCCAGGACTCGGCTTCACAGTGCATTATTGATCTAAAGGGAGATGAATAAAACATGGGCCCATGTCCATTGTCAGCAAATGCACAGAGAATAGTGCAAGTGCAGTTGCGAGGATGAGGAATCCTCTGAACTAGTGGCGGAGAGGTACGAAATTCGACTTCCAAACGCCGCTGACCGACAGTCCTACCGCGAGACACAGGCGTAGGTCCTCAGCCCTAGTGCTGGGGTCGACACGTTTCGTGCATCCATAAGCACTGATATTTATTGAAAGAGAACAAGGCTAAGATGCAGAGAGAGGGAAAATCAATGGCGCTTTCCTCAGCTCAGGTCTGGAGAGAGTAAAGCAGAAATCGCCGTTAAACTCCACCCGTAGCCGCGAAGATCTTCATCGATTTTTTATTTGGCTCCCAGCAGTTATCGCTCCTCCACGGGCTCCTACCGCCTGGTGGACCGGGGGCCCGGGCCCCGCAGAGTTCGCGGTGAACTGGCTGTTAACAGAATTAAACTCCTATTTAGTCTCTGTGGCAGGGAATACACGCACACTGCCTGCAGACAAGACCTGACAGCACATCTGATCCACTCCGCTGCAAGACTAACACGCTGCCAACATTCAGAGAGCCCACATATGTGTGCCAGCAAGCGCTCGGAGGGGTGTGTGTGCTCGTGCGTGGGTGTGTGCATATAAACACGCGGCTGTGTTCGTTTACCGAAGGCTCTGGACATGTTATTGTGTTAATTGGTCATGGTTTTACGGAAGCTCGCGATTGGCGTGCAAAACAAATCAAGCTTCTATTAGAATGTCCGTTTCTTTGACAAACACAGACAGCTGGAACCCGCTGCTCTGTGAATATTTTTCGGGTGTCTACATAACTGGCGTGCAAATTTAGGAAGAGCTTTGGCTGGAGAGTGTGTCATACGGTGGCCTTTAATTCATGCACGCACCTGGCAACTTCAGCGTACAATATGAATGCATTTAAAAATTGCAAAACATAGACATGTTTTGGACAAATTTGGGCATTAAAAAAATCATACATGCTAACTTTGCATGCATTTTTTATGCATTTTTGTGCTGTTTGCGGCCTGTGACTATCATCTATCATTCTGTCGTTCTATCTATCTATCTATCTATCCATCCATCTATCTGTCGTTCTATCTATCTGTCTATCTATCTGTCTATCTATCGTTCTATCTATCAGTCTGTCGATCTATCTATCTATCTATCGTTCTATCAGTCTGTCGTTCTATCTATCTATCTATCTATCAGTCTGTCGTTCTATCTATCTATCTTATCTATCTATCGTTCTATCAGTCTGTCGTTCTATCTATCTATTGTTCTGTCTATCTATCTATCTATCTATCTATCTATCGTTCTATCTATCTATCTATCTATCTATCTATATATCTATCGTTCTAACTATCTATCTATCTATTGTTCTGTCTTTCTATCCATCCATCTATCCTTCTAAATCTGCATAACTATGTTAACAAACAAATATGTTCCAATTGGCTGTCATTGTGCCACATCACAGCTTTTTTTTTGCTTTCAGTAGACAGATTGCTCATCGCTGACCTGGTCAGGACGCACAGATGTCGGGTAACGGGTTTGTTCAAATCCCTAACCAGAAGTTTGAGCCAGTAAAGTTTGAACAGTAATCGAGATGCTTAGCAAAACAACTAATGATATCATGCATTTCACGCCATTTTATGATGTATTGAACCATAATATATATCACAACATAAACGCCTAAAAGAGGCCTGTAGGCGTGACATGACACTGAACTTCAACTTAAACCAGATTGGGAAAAAGTAAGAGTTTAAGAGCATTATTGTGTTTGGAGCTGCCGAGCAGAGATCAGCGTGGCAGAGGAAGGGGGAGAGGACGAGTCAGGCTGGCTCATTTGCATTCGATGGTGCGCCTAATATATGCAGGTCACTGACCCTCAGTGTGTGGGGTTAGAGCACAGTGTGTGTGTACGAGGGTGTGTCGGGCTTGTTAAGGCACACACACACACACACACACACACACACACACACACACACACACACACACACACGCGCTAGCCTCTCAGGATTAGCAATAATGAGCATGCCAAGTGTATTTATTCTATTTCAAGATTCAATACTGGAAAACACGTTTCCGTTCTCAGACAGGGCCAATTAAACGCGCGTTACCGAGTTAACTGTGTAGCTGTTGTGAGATCCACATCATAAGCTGGCAGGAAGTATGTGTGATATGTATATTTTTATATCGGTTTATTCCCTAAAACATAATAGCTCTGTTACAAATCCTAGTGAGCTGCCTACCAAGACAGTATTTTCAGGGATCATATGTGTTCCAACGCACAGGACACCTAAGCAAGAGTTGGTTCAAATTAAATGCATCCTTCACTGAATGTATCCTTCACTAAAACACAGAAATCAATCCCACAATGCTTAAAATTAGGTCTGAAAATTCATTCAAGATGGTGGATGAATTGAAATTTGATTTTAAATCTAATTATTTTATTCATTACTGAAAAGACACAAAAATAGTACAAGCTAATTAAAAGGGACTATTTTAGCCCATATTAATGTTGTGGATTTATAATATGTATATTAGATTAGGTTATTGCATAGTTAGTATAGCAATATGCAAACATCAAACTCTAGAGCAATGTTTTTTAGTATAATTAAAATGCTATTATTGTTTTATTGTATTTTTAATTATTTAAAAAATAATTTTAAATAATTTTTTAAAATTATATAAATTTTTATCTTAATTTTAGTTAAAGTTTTAGTAATTTTTTTCTTGTGTGTTTTTTAAATGTCTGCTGTCTGTATAGGTTTTTATAATATATATTTTAAATAAATTTCAGTTTTAGTTATTTTAGTACATCAAGTTAAACTAAATGAAAATGAGAACTGTTGCTTTGGCAAGTAGCTGAATAAATTAGAATACATTTTTTGTATAATTTATTTTATTTCAGTTGATGGTTATTTTATTTGAATTAAGGTTTTTAAATGTTTATTTATTTATTTTTTTTAACTATATTAACCAATTTAATGGAATCAAATGTTAGTCAAATCTCATGCAATTTGCATGGAGTTTCCAAATCAGTCAAGTCAGTTCCACTGCAGTTAGGATGTTCCCTTAGAAGGGTGCTGCCTATGTAGACAACTGACAGCAAGGTAGCTCACTGGGCCCTACAATCAATTAAATAGCCAATTAAAAAGAGAGAGAAATCATATATTTAAAAGAATACAGCTGCCAGTTTCTATGCACAGAATTCTGTGATTTTATCATATAAGAGTGTGCTTCAAATGCACAGATGTAAAAATGGTATCTTTGCAGCTTGGCAGACTTGCAAATCACACGAGCTGATGGTCGGTACTCCGTCTTCACTCAAGTGGAACCGCGAGCAGCAACAAGCAGCTCTGGGACTGACCTTTAGAATTTTAACAATATCTGCACTATACTCACCTGCACAGTTGAGTAATATCCAGCCATGGTCCATCAGTGACACGGGGACAAAAATATGCCACACTTCATGCTGCTCGTCAAGTAATGCGGCACCAGGGACCGAGTTATATATTTGGGGAAGAGGAATCCTCGCTCTGAGATGTTGGAATTTGTCCAGTTGAACTGCTGAGGTGAGAGCAAGGGGAAAAACTGAATATATGAATACTATGTCTATAACTGTGATTTTTAAATCTTTAACACTTATATTTGAAATCAATAACGAGGAGCTCATCAGCTCGGTTAATCAAATAAACGCATGTTTTGCAGAGGACGAGATGCAGATGTCAGTGGTGTGTTGGAGAGGAAGAGCTTTGAGTCTCTGCTGTTCCATAAAGAGCAGGAGAGGCAGGCAGTGAGAGGTAATCCAGCCGAGGAGCAGGTCTGGAGGCCTAATCCCCCTCAGAACAGCCCTGCCTGGGGCATACAGACACACAATCCTGCCCCGAGAGACCTCCAGCAGCTCTCTCTCTCTCTCTCTCCACAGATCTACAGCTGTCTGTCTGCCTACCTGTCTGTCCATCTATTGTTATATCTCATCTGTCTCTCTCGTTCTATCTATCGTTCTATCATTCTGTTGTTCTATTTATCTATCATTCTGTTCTATTTATCTATCGTTCTATCATTCTGTTGTTCTATCTATCTATCTATCCATCCATCCATCCATCCATCCATCTATCTATCCATCCATCTATCTATCTATCCATCCGTGCATCATTTCTAACTGTCGATCATTCGTTCAATTGTTTTATCTATTGTTCTTTCTAACATTCTATCTATCTCTCTGCTGTTCTATCTATTATTCTGTCCGTTCCATCCATCCATCCTTTTGCTCTTTGTATTTTCTTTGCTGTAATTTTTTACTATACAATACTAAATATATTAGTGTAAATCATTAATTTCTTCTCGTTTTCCCTCTCTACAGATCTACATCTGTCTGTCTGTCTTTCATTCTATCTTTCAATTAATTACTGTAATGCATTCATTTTAACAAAATAAAATAATCTTTAATAAAAGGCAGTATGATGAATGATGGTAAAATCTTTTATATTTAATATATTCAAGTAATAAGTAAGTAATGAGTTTTTAAAACACACACACACATACACACACAGTCATCACTAACAAATCAGTCGCGCTGTTAAAATTATGCTGAAAATAGGTTTAATCTTTTTTTACTCAAAATAAAATGAAAACAATATTTTTTACGAAACCTATAACAAACAAATAAAAAACATACACATTTACATTCATGCATTTGGCAGGACCTTTTATCCATAAGACTTATGGTCCTTGTACACTGAGTCCGAAATGTTTTTTTTTCTTTTTCTTTTTCTTTTTTTCGTATTCGTCATCCTTTTTCTTATCAAAATGCTTGCTACGGATGCGAATACGCAGACAATCAAACCTGATCCAAATTTTTTTTATGACGGACGAAAGTTTCAGAGGCATTGTGTAAACGTGGTTGACACGTGTGATCGTATTTATTTTTTAACGTGCGAAAATTTTGGACGAGAATTTCGGACTCAGCGTGCAATGACCTTTACACTGAATCTAAGGTACATTTCATCAATTCATGCATTCCCTGGGTGTTGAACCCATGACATTGTTATAATTTATAATTTATAATTAATTATATACATTGTTCTTGCTAGCACAGTGTTTTACTGTATATTAAATAAAACATCTTCAATCAAAGTAATAAAGCATGGAGTAACACAGAACTTGGCATATCTTCTGCAGTCTGCTATTGATCGCTGTGACTTTTCTCACTGTGAAGCAGCGTTTTTTGCTTTTTGTATGTATGTGTGTGTGTGTGTGTGTGTGTGTGTGTATACAGCTGAGTGAGCAGATGACTGCTTGTACAGATTTGTCAGGCGTGTGTTGGGCTGCTCCGTGGAGAGGCGAGGTTGAGGCGGGCCTGACATGTGTGTTCGACAGTGAGCCGTTCCTGCGCTCCGCTCACACACATGACTGCCCAGCCTCCCTGATGTCACATACATTATGGAGCAGGGCCACAGACAACACCTGCCGTACTGCACCGTGAGTGTGTTTGTTAGCTGTTAGTGTGAGACTTTACCTGTCACTCAGTTTAAAAATAGCAACATTTCCTCTTTGAAATGAAACAGTGATGTTCTGGAATGTTCTTTAAAAAAAAAAAAGTTAAAATGGTCCAAACATGTTCTCAGACAATAGCTCAAAATTTTTCATATTGACCTTTTTAAAGCTTAATAAAATTAGAAATAGAAAATGTACATTTAAATATATTAAAATATAATTAAATACATGCCAAATTTTAAAAAAAAAAAAAAAAAATTAAAGAGAGGTTTGACACCAAAGCATGCCTTTGTACCCTAGCCATTAAAAAAAGAAGGGAAAGGGTAAAAAATGGTATTGTTATGGTTCCCTGGCTTTTCTTCTTCAGAGCTCACGGAGCTCAGAACGGGATGCCCAGCACAGGCTCTCTCTGCTGGGGGCGGCGCCCCAGGCCATCCCTCCTCCTCTGGAGCTCAACTTGCTGGATCTTTGAACAGGGACGGAAAAACACTGCGCTGACCAGGTTTAGTATCACGTAGCCAGGCTTTGGACTCTGGCCCACATTGTGGCTTTTTCGGACTATATCCTTCTCTGCGTTTTTTCTGTTCTCTAGTTTGCATCCTAATCTATTTGTTTTATAATCCTGACATTTGTATGTTAAGTAAATCGTTGGCTTTTTGACAAATTATTCCACTTTTGAAAGTTGCATCTGCTAAATGCATAAATGTAAATGTAAATAAAGTCGACCAAGACTGGAATAGACCGTCTGATCAATACGTAAACAAACACAGTTCACTTTTTTATGTGGTGGGCAAATCTGAGACTAGTGGAATATATCAAGGACGCATATTTAATACATGGGCGGAGTAAAGAACATGTAATGTAGCCAAAGTGTTTAAAACATACGTGAACAGTTCAGTTGAATGAGAAAGTTTACACTCTTTAACTTTATGTTGTTATGCTGTTTTGTGTTCATCTGCTTCTCACATTTGCTCTTTTTACATTGACTATCACTCTATTTAGACTAATACAATCAGATATCACAACAATATCTCAAATATTTAATACAATATATACTGATAAATTTAACATTTACTTCAATATTATGAGATGAATTGATGCTTTTAACTGATTTCCTATTGAACTGTCAACAACTGAACTGCAGTGGTCAAACTGTTTAAAATAGAATGAAAGAAACAAACCCGATCATAATGCACAATGTTTCCATCGAACATGTATTTTGAGGTGCAGCTCGTCACATTAATAGAGTGTTTTCACTAGGTCGTAGGAGACATCTTGAAGCGTTGCTTGCTGATTAAGGACCTTGTGAAGTAATCCCAGTAGGTGCACTTTGGTTGGGTTTGAAACAACTATTATGAAAAAGAAGGATCCAAGGAACTTCTTCTGGTCCAAAAAAGTTAATTTTTTTAACTTTTTTGTACCAGAAGAAGTGCATTGGATTCTTCTTTTTCGTGAGAGTGTTTTCGCTATTTAGCAGTAAACCGGTTACCTCACCTGAATATGTTCGTAGATTTGTGTTGGATGTTATCTTTGTAATGGAAATATTTATATCTTATTTGTAAACATCATACTTTTTCACTTATTTCAGTTAAAGTCATAAACTAGCAAGCTAAGCCCGTAGTAGTACTGACGCTACTTTCCCTGTTGAAAAAAACAGCATATGCTGGTTAGGTATGTTTTGACGTTGGGATGCTGGTTTAAGCTGGTCCTTTGCTGGTTTATGCTGGTCCTTTGCTGGTTTAAACTGGTCCTTTGCTGGTTTAAGCTGGTCCTTTGCTGGTTTATGCTGGTCCTTTTGCTTATGCTGGTTTAAGCTGGTCCTTTGCTGGTTTATGCTGGTCCTTTGCTGGTTTAAACTGGTCCTTTGCTGGTTTAAGCTGGTCCTTTGCTGGTTTATGCTGGTCCTTTTGCTGGTTTATGCTGGTCCTTTGCCAGCACACGATAGACAGATGTGTATGACTGTTGCACTCGGGAAAAACGCTTTGATGGACACCCTTCACTTTGAATTGAATTTCAATTGCCTTCCGTAGTATTTTTTTTTTCTCCATACGGTGGAAGTCAATGGCTACCATCATCTGTTTGGGATCTGCAAACTTCTATCTGATACACTATATTTACACTTCTATCTACAGTGTCGTGTAAACATGACTGAAGACGCGAAAAGCTGAGGAACAGACAAACCGATTCAATTGAGTGAGTCATTTACGATGGAACAGCTCCGATTGATTCAAACTTCGATCATTCAGTTCAAACAATTCCCTAGCAAAAACCAGATCAAAAGAGCCAATCACTTTTGAATTTTGACATTGCTTGTAATAGTTTTAAAAAGCCCGTATAGTAATGGGTGAAATGGAGCTTTCTGAAACTCCCAATCAGTTTTGCGTTGCAAAATAAGTCACTGTTTCGAAGCGCTCCAATTGGATCGTGCATCGCGAATCATTTGATTTAGATCAGGACTTCAAATCGCTTATCTTGAATCATTTGATTTAGATCGTGATTTTGAGTGCATTTGTGAATCATTTGATTCAGATCAGAACTTTGCGTATCGCGAATCATTTAATTCAGATCAGAACAGTGCGTATCGTGAAACATTTGATTGGAACTTCGGAGCGGGTTCACAAATTATTTCGCAAATTGAATAGTTCATCCGAGCTCCGAAGTCCCGAATGATGGTTCGCAAATCATTATTCATCTTGGGACTAAGGAGTGCAAATCGCGAATCATTTGATTTAGATCAGAACTTCAGAGCGTGTTCGCAAAACATTTGATTTAGATCGGGACTTCAAAACGCATATCGTAAATCATTTGATTTAGATCGGGACTTTGGAGGACGTATCGCAAATCATTTGATTTAGATCGGGACTTCGGAGCGCGTTCGTGAATCATTTGACTCAGATTGGAACTTTGCGTATTGTGAATCACTTGATCGGCACTTCGGAGCATGGATCATGAATCATTTGATTTAGATCGGAACTTCGGAGCCGCTCGTGAATCTTTTGATTCAAATAGGGACTTCGGAGTGGGTTCACAAATCGTTTGATTCAGATTAGGAATGCACGATATTGGGTTTTTGACGATATCCGATATGCCGATATTTTTCAACTAATTTTGGCCGATAGCCGATGCCAATACTGATATATTTCATTTTGTTTGGAAACAACACCAAGTCTCTCCTGTGTGGAAATTATAAGGGACTTTGGACCACTGGGCAACAGTCCAGTTCTTCTTCTCCTTGGCCCAGGTAAGACGCCTCTGACGTTGTCTTTGGTTCAGGAGTGGCTTAACAAGAGGAATACGGCAACTGTAGCCAAATTCCTTGACATGTCTGTGTGTGGTGGCTCTTGATGCCTTGACCCCAGCCTCAGTCCATTCCTTGTGAAGTTCACTCAAATTCTTGAATCGATTTTGCTTGACAATCCTCATAAGGCTGCGGTTCTTTTGGTTGGTTGTGCATCTTTTTCTTCCACACTTTTTCCTTCCACTCAACTTTCTGTTAACATGCTTGGATACAGCACTCTGTGAACATCCAGCTTCTTTGGCAATGAATGTTTTTGGCTTACCCTCCTTGTGAAGGGTGTCAATGATTGTCTTTTGGACAACTGTCAGATCAGCAGTCTTCTTCATGATTGTGTAGCCTAGTGAACCAAACTGAGAGACCATTTTGAAGGCTCAGGAAACCTTTGCAGGTGTTTTGAGTTGATTATCTGATTGGCATGTCACCATATTCTAATTTGTTGAGATAGTGTATTGGTGGGTTTTTGTTAAATGTGAGCCAAAATCATCACAATTAAAAGAACCAAAGACTTAAACTACTTCAGTCTGTGTGCATTGAATTTTTCACAATTTGAGTTGAATTACTGAAATAAATGAACTTTTCCACGACATTCTAATTTATTGAGATGCACCTGTATATATTAAATTATTTAATTTACAAGTGTCATGTTTGTGATTTTTTTATTCATGTAAGCTGTAGCTTCTGACCTTTAAATCAAAACATACTCATGATTTTATGACATCAATTACTGCTTTATTTAATCAGAAACACAGTCTAAATATTATTCGTGTATTTTACTTTCATTTTATTAGAAGTAGGCCAACAGCGCCCCCTACGGAATTAAAACTCCTTAC
>NW_015641045.1:595398-600685 GCF_001515625.1 Sinocyclocheilus rhinocerous | reverse complement strand
AACGGGCGTTAGGACCTGGGGGAGGCTGCCGCTGCTGCCACTGCACCTGCTATTACTGTTTACTCTATCTTGCACCGAATGAGTCATTCCTGTAGGTGCATTCAGATTAAATGCAGCAATCCAAAACAGTGAATCTAATCACCATTCAGGCAAAACTTTGCTTCAAGAATAAGCCACAGTGCTGACCTGATCTAATCGCTAGCATACCCATGATGAGCACATGTGAGTTAATGTATTTCTCTTATCGGCAAGACATATCCGCATAATTTTTCATATCGGCCGATGCCGATATTTACATTTTAAAGCCATTATCGGCCGATTCTGATATCGGTCCGATAATATTGTGCACTTAAACCGCATAAACACATTGCATTACACCAAATACACAAAATAATGTTCTTTTTAGCAACATCATATGACCCCTTTAAGAAAATTAACCATGGTTTCATGTTTTCTGTATAACCACAGTTTTACTACAAATACCATGGTGAATCCCATGGTTAATTTCTGGTTACCATGGTTTTACTACTACAGTAACCATTTTTTTCACCCTCAGAGGACACATAGGATGAATATAGAGATGCAGTTTCCACTGCTTTAGAATTAACAAAACTTCAGATAGTTATAGTCTTGTAGATCAACTTTGAATAAAGAAAAGAGAGGTTTAGACTAGAGCCACATTTTTGTTTATGTATATGAAATTTAGCTAGCAGGAAAAACAAATTAATTAAATTATATTTTTCTATATCCTCTTTCGAGTATTCAAACAATCCTACTACTAAATTGTCCCTAGCAATAATTTTGATCAAACAATTAAATGTCTGTTTTCTGCCTGTATATCCCCACCAATGCCAAAATCAAACCTCACCCTTGACCTGCCCACATATAACATTTTTACAGCACATATTATTTTAGTGTCTTTATACCATCACAAGCTGCTTTTGATTGTGTCACATAGTTCAGCTTTACAGTTGTAAGGGCAAAGCACACACACACACACACACACACACACCAGTGAACTTGTCATCTCTAACAGTGACAAAGTCTGCCAGGGTGCACAGAATCGATTTTGTGTTTCAGGTTTGCTGAAATTGATTTTCTTACAGTTTCATAGATCATTCTCACCACCAACGTTTTGGCATTAGTGTCTGTATTGAATGAGGATGGTCAGGTGAAATAATCTTTTTTTATAGTTCAAGAATGTAAATTATATATTTTTATGTTCTTCTTAAAGGGATAGATCACCCAAAAATGAAAATGTTTGTCATCATTTACTTACCCTCATGTCGTTCCAAACATGTATGAGTTTCTTTCTTATGTTTAACACAAAAGAAGATATTTTGAAGAATTTTGAACAAGCAAACTGTTGTTGGTCCACATTGACTTCCATAGCAGGGAAAGAAATACTATGGAAGTCAATGGGGGCCATCAACTGTTTGATTACCAACATTCTTCAAAAAATCTTCTTTTATGTTCAACATAAGAAAGAAACTCATACAGGTTTGAGACGACTTGAGGGTGAGTAAATTATGGCAACATTTTCATTTTTGTATGAACTATCCCTTTAAAGAACCTGACACAACACATACCCCTACACATGTCACTTTTCGACGTAACCTACGCTCTCTCTCACCCTCCCGGCTATCTGCTATGGTTTCATCTTTGCTTCCTTCCCCTGAACAGTTATCATCTCTTGATGTTAACAGTGCTACTGATACTTTCTGCTCCACTCTTACGTCAACGCTTTTGATAAAAGCGTCTGCTAAATGACTAAATGTAAATGTAATTTCCTTATATTTATTTACTTGTATATTTTTACTTTTTGCTATCCTAACCATCTTTACCTGCTTGGAAATTTGAAATTATAATTATGATATTTAATACATGTTACACATTTTGTGAGGTAGAAAAAATGCTAATAGAGTAAGAAAATTCATAAATTCAAGACAAATCTGAGCTAATTTTGAGACATTATTGAGATCATTGCTGAATCCCTAGAGGAGACACAAGTCACATTTCTCAGGAGAAACATCTGAGAAACAGGAGACAAGTCTTCATTTTCACTCCGTTTAATCCCATTGCTGTGTGCAGGTAGTATTTTATTTTATTTTATTTTATTTCAGAAGCATTGAATAGAACCATAAAATATTTCACAATTGGGTTTTCTGTAGCACTGGGAACCAAGAACCAGTTCTTCTTCTTTTTTTTTTTTTGTGTTGTCACCTCTAACAAAAACAAAAACTCACTGAAAACACTTTGTAGTAATTCTTTTAAATGTATTTTTTGAAAATACCATATGATTCGGCAATGGAATTGGCGACCATGTTAAGAAGTTCTTCATAATTCCCATCCACAGTTTACATTCAGATGACAGATGACAAACAGTGAAGGACCGCTCACTTACTGTACTTGGCAATCAAACACTACAGCTAAAACAACAGGCATTGCTCTTGAAATTTGATCACAAGTGTGTGCATGACACAGGTGTAAACAGTGATGTAAACAGTGCAATCTATGCATATCTGCTCAGTTGTTGCTAAAACTGAAAACACAGAGGCTGACCAATTCCACATGAGAATGTCCGGCCTGTAAATAATCTTTCTGTGTTTGCAGATTCATTCCCAGCAGCACAGCTACAAGAGCGCTGATATTTCCACCGCTCCGTCCGCCGGGACCGTTCCTTTACCGGCGGCAAACGCGGAGGTGACGGCTGATGTGTGAGCGCTGGAAATGTCACATTGTGTAAAGCTCAGCTTCCTGTAGACCTGTCGTTCTTCCTGTCTTTCCCACACACACGCGGACATGATGGGCAGCAGACGGGGAGCTATTGATTTGACAAGTTATTAAAGAGGAACAGAGCAGGCAGACGCATCAAGGGCCTGACACTGACACACTCTCCTCCTCTCGCTCTCTTTTCCTTCCCGCGCTTCGTCTCCTTTCGCTCTTTGACATTCTTCTGCAAAACGCTCTCATCCTACACCGTTAGTCCGTACGTGTCTCTCAAACGCGTGTCTGTCTCTTTACACAGAAACACGGACAGTTTGGCTTGTATTTTTGAATGTCACCTTTCCACCCGCAGCCTGAATGCTCTTTCTCCAAAATCGCGGCGTCCTCGTGCGACTCCCAGCGTGACAGTCGCTGATAGTCCGTATGGAAATCGTGTGAAAAAAAGACAAACTAACCCAGAAGCCCCTGACACGGCCTCGCGTGTGGCTATACATGACAGCGTGTCAGAGCTGAGCCGTGTAACGCGTGCACAATCGCGCCATCCATGATTGATGCTGACCTTTGCTCACATCTCCTGCGTGAGCGTGTGCGCGCGCGGTTGTACTGTTGTAATGTGTTATCAGAGGAAAAGGTCAGCGCTGAGTTACTGAGAGATCGCCCATCTGTCACTCTTTCTTTTCCTCCTCTGTCTCTCACCATGGGACTGTATCAAAGTTTACAATCTGTGCACATACTGGCACCACTGCTCTCTCGCTCTCTCGCTCTCTCTCTCTCTGTCCGTCTTCACATGTTTTGCTCAGAGGTTGCTCTTTCATAGCTCAGGCAGGGGCGCAGATGGGATTTTTTAACTGGGGGGACCAAGCTGTCAGGAGTAGTAATATAGCACTTGTAAATTATTGCTCTTTTGTTGGTTTTGATTGCGTGTACTGTCCTCATTTGTTAGTCGCTTTGGATGAAAGCGTTTGCTAAATAACAAAATTGAAATATAATGTACCGTATTGGCCCAAATATAAGACGACCCTGATTATGAGACGACCCCCCTTTTTCCAGATGTACCTTTTGGAAAAAGTCTTTTTAAAAACCAAATCTTGTTTTTTCTAAGTAAAACACATTTTGTCTTCAATTATTTTCATATTGCATATTTTTCCTATTTTAATTTTTGTTTTGAAAGTATGGTAAAAACTGGTAAAAATGTACCAACATCACATTTAAAAAAAATACACTTTTTGATATACCATTAAAAAAAAAAAAAACAGGTAGCCCATCTGAATGAGACGTAAACGTCGGTGGCAGCCCCATCATCATGTGTGTTTATTGACAACAGAACAGCGTGTAGTGAGAACGTGGGTACAAAGTAATGGTGACCGGTAGATTATTATTGTGCGTCAGCCTGCGTCTGCCCAGACCTGATCCTGAAGCAGTGGCGGCAATAATTAAAGGTGCACTAAGCAATTTTTGCCAAAAGATGTTGATATTTGAAAGCACCAAAACAAACACGCCCATACCCCAACAGCCCATACCCCAACAGGACCTCGCGCCTATTTTGAAATCTCCGCCCCACATGTATACGCAACCATGGCAACGACGATCGCGAAACAAGTAAAAATGACACACAAGCATATTCAAACAAAAGCCAACATGGATAAGTTGTGTGAACGAAGCAAAATCATCGTTACTCTCCTATCAAGAAGAAGGAAACAAGTGAAGATGACACACAAGCATAGTCAGACAGAAGCCAACATGGATAAGTTGTGTGAAACAAAGCAAAGTCAACGTTACTCACCTATCAAAAAGAAACAGCACAACCTTGGCGTCCGATTCGAGCCCTTCCCGCTCCTTGAGTTTCTCTCCACTGCTGGAAAGCTGCTCCGATATTTACGGGGGTCCTACCTCTTGCCTGATCGTAACCTTTCTTTGTAATGTTTTGTTTCGTTGAATCGCGATTTGGTTAGCATCTCAGCCGATTTGAATCGGCACATATTTAAATCGATTTTCAACCGGCTCAAGGTTAATCGTTACATCTCTAGGCAGTCCAATTTTTTCAGTCCAGAAAAATCACCAGCTCTGTCATAGATGATAGTATACGATCACTATGGTTAACGCTGCAGGCACAATTGAGGCAGCTACTCCTCATAGGACCCCGGGGTCAGGAGTCATAGCATATACACACACAAGCTGCGTCCGAAATCGCATACTTCCATACTATATAGTAGGCGAAAAACAGTATGCGAGGCGAGTAGTATGTCCGAATTCATAGTATTCGAAAAACAGTAGGCGAGAAGTACCCGGATGACCTACTACTTCCGCCCGAATTCCGTAGCATGCATACGATGGACACTTTACTATCCCATGAGGCCACAGGAGAGGAGGCGTCATATTCGAAAATGGCGGAAGGCGGCGACGCGGCTCTTTTCAAGTGTAAGTACCTCAGGGAAAAACGTTGTTCATTGTGGTTAAATTGCACTTGTTTAACATGATCTAAGTGAACGGCTGACTTATTGAGCAGCGATGAGGGACATGATGGACTGTCGTGAAAGCCGGAGGTTTGGACGGAGGTCAG
>NW_015641045.1:589310-594991 GCF_001515625.1 Sinocyclocheilus rhinocerous | reverse complement strand
CTTATTTTGAAATCTCCGCCCCACACGTACGTACACAACCATGGCAACAACGATCACGGAAACATGTGAAGATGACACAAGCATATTCAAACAAAAGCCAACATGGATAAGTTGTGTGAAACAAAGCAAAGTCAACGTTACTCACCTATCAAAAAGAAACAGCACAACCTTGGCGTCCGATTCGAGCCCTTCCCGCTCCTTGAGTTTCTCTCCACTGCTGGAAAGCTGCTCCGATATTTACGGGGGTCCTACCTCTTGCCTGATCGTAACCTTTCTTTTTAATGTTTTGTTTCTCTGATATTTTCCTCTTTTTTTATCTGCCATCTCTCTCTATCTATAGTCGATCTGCTAATATACGTCCTGTGCACTCAAATTGAGCGCTCTCTTCTCTCTATACAAGACACGCCCCCTTACTGCTGATTGGCTGCAAGTGTGTTTCGGGACTCGGTCAGACATTGCGGTCAAAAGCGTTTTTCAATAATCGCTTAGTGCACCTTTTAAGGAACGGCGGGCCGGGCTGCCACTACTTAGTAGGGCTGCACAATTAATCAAATTTCTAATCGCAATTACAATTATGGATGCCATAATTACGTAATCGTTCAAAGCGGCAATTAATTGTTCAAAGTCCACTTATGTTATTCTGTGTGCTTAAAATGTGTTTTTTTTCTTTCTACAGGTAATCTTAAGGGTTTTTCCACTGTTTTAATTCTAGTTTCAATATAACATTATAACATTTGAGGCTTAATGCTATAGAAAAGCAATAAAAGTTTTTCAGTTAGAGTGTTTTCAGCTTGTTTATTTTCATCGGTTGCTTCAAACAGTGGTATAAACATCATTCAATGTAAATTGTGATAATCATAATTAATAATCACAATTACAATTTCAAGGGAATAATCATCAATTATGATTTTTGTTATAATCGTGCAGCCCTGCTACTTAGGCTAATGTACATAGCGGAAACCCTGATTAATCCTCTGTTTACCGATGTCGCCTTTCGTAGAGACAGTGAGGGGGACGGATCGGGTCACTATGAATCTTGGGGGGGTCCCTAGTGCCATCTGCGTGCCTGAGCTCAGGAGATCTCATTTATGTTTGAAGCATCAACTTCGTCTCAGATGTTTCTCCTAATGTAAAAAAAAAAAAAAAAAAGTGTTGTTGTTTTTATCAGTGATTATAGTATACTATTATAGTTTTTAATATTTTAAATTAGATTTTATTTTTATGTTTTCTCTTTTCACTTTAATTTTAAAGGTGTAGTATTTGTTTTGTTTATATTTTTATTTGTTTTTTTATTGGTCTGTATAGTATTTATTATTTTGTATTAATTAGCTTTAGTTTTGATTAGTTTTAGTTGTTTTAGTACCTAAACGAAAATGATAAATGTTGCTTTGGCAACTAGCTGAAAATGTTTTTGTGTATTAATATAATTTTTATTTGTTTTTAGATTAAGATGTAATATGCAATAAATCTTACAAGATTTTTGTGAAGTAGAAGAAAAATATTTCCTAATTTACTAAAAAAAAAAAATTATTTTTAAGTTGTAGTAATTTTGTTGAGTTTTTGCCATAGTTCTTTTGTTTTAGTTTTTAGTTTAGTTTTAGTTTGCTGTTTATGGTACACGAAGTTAAACTGAAATAAAATAAGAAATGTTGCTTTAGCTAGCTGAAATAGAAAAAAGTTTTTTTATATATATTATTTCATTTAACATTTATTTTCAATAATGAAATATGTTTTTTTTATGGTTTCAGTTTTAGTTAACTATAATAATAACCTTGGTTCATATTGAGTCTCTGATTTTTGTTTTGCAGACTTTGGCATCCTGACAAGCCTGAGCACAGTTTGAGACATTATTAAGATCTCTTCTGAAATAAGAGGAACTTATGAGAAGCAGGGGACAAGTCTCCATTTATGATCTGTTTATTCTCAAGGCTGTATACAGGTAGGAGAAGCGGTTAAGATATTAATTAGACCTCATTGTGATTGTTCTTTCCTATGGGTCTCTCTCTGTAATGATATTGTGGTTTCTCTCTGTAAGCCTCAATGTTGTTTTTGACATCATCACTCCCTGCGGCCCACAAAGAAAGTTTAACAACCAACATTTGAAGGAAACTCTATCATGCCCTTGAGAGTCTGCTATAGTGACTCAAAAACACACTCATACAGTGAGATACGTGTTTGCAGCCTGTTGGCCAAATTTGGAGAGCTCTGTTCAAAACCCAAGTGAGTCATTCGCTGTCTACATTGGCAACTACCTTAAAAAACAGCACCCTAACCCAAATACAACCTCAAAAGTTGCTGATTAACAATGCTCTACATAGACAGCAACTGCATGCCTCACAAATCTATGCAACTTGGCCTGTGATGTCTTAAAATGCTGTCTAGTTAGGGTCATCTGACTGGTTTTGGAACAGAGCAAACATGCTGTTCAGTCGTGACATAATCACACAAGCGGATGTAGCTGAAATCCTCCTGTCAGTCAGACTGTGCCCCGGGCCGGTTGTTGACACTGAGAGTGGGTGTGGGTTCAGCGACAGCATCTGGCTTTGACACCGTTAGTGGCGGTGTTAATTCTCTGCGATGAGACCACAGCGCCGGTTTGCCACTGCCGTAACCCTGCGGCCCGCATGCCTGCCTCTGTGGAGCTAATATCGGCTGACATGCAGACACTCCATCTCCACTACAATGAGAGAGAGGCCAGCTGTGCATTTACATATGCAATGACCTAGATTAGCATTGCCCCGCCCCCATCCTTTATTGCCTATCAGTGCTCATTAGAGCAGGGCTGTTAGAGACGCTGTGCTGTGACACACACACACACACACACAAACAATGCAGCGATAAGCCATGAGAGAATGTTTTACAGTGAATTTACCACAGTTGGTGTTAGGCAAGTTTATTAAACCAGCATTAGAAAAAATGCCAATAATTAATACATAACTAAATTTATTAAAAGTAATCATACAAATATGATATGGGTTGAGTGTAAAAGTTGCTGGAATTGTAGGTTGTCACTTGAAATCTGACCATTTATAAACAAGTTTTAAAAATATGAATTCAAAAAATTTAATCTTACTGATTTATTTTTTTTATTATTTTTTTTATTATTATTATTTTTTTTTGCAGAGGCATGTACAATAAGTTAACAACTTTTATGCTTTTGTTAGGTCTGTCTAGAGAGGATTACATTTTAATGGCTAAAAAACTGTTCTGTATGATGAATATTATTAATATTAAAATTTATATTTAATAATAATGTCAGTGATTTTTACATGTCAGCAGAAAATTCTTTTATATTGAAAGACACTGAAATGCTGTTGTAAACACGTTAAGTTATTTTTACTTTCAACAACATCATCTAATGTTGCAGCCAACAAATGCACTGAGCAGCGCTGTCATCGGAAATCACCCTTAACAGATGAATGGATAGTACGACAAAGATAACGCTTTCCTCAGCGGACATTCAAACTAATGTTTTATTGTGAATATGAGATTGAGCTGAAAACAAATGCTGTATCAGATGCAGGTAATCACACTCGCTCAGTCCAGTCATAATACAGTGAGCTTTTAATACAGTAAATGTTTTAAAAGCTCAATGAAGCAACTCAATATTCCTTCGTTACTAGTTCTAAAGTGACTTTTTCATATTTGTAATGTAGGCTTGGGTTCAGCTGTTAAACTGTCAAACTTGTGCCGTCGAACTGTTGTATACACAAAATATCACACTCGTAGCCGTGCAATATGGCTGTATATCAGCACGCTGTGATACGGCCGAGCCAATATACATCCATATCGCATGGCTACGAGTGTGATATTGCTCATATGTTATATTATAATTGCCTGACTCTTTTTGGAGATTATTAAAAGTTTGTTATTGACTTGAAATATTTTCCCTGTGCGACTTTTTTCTTCTTTGCATACTTCAGGGCGTCCTGCAGCAGCCGAACGACTGTCATTGAGATGAATGGGAATACTGCCAGACGACTCTCTCCAGGTAATATAGACCTCCTGTTCTCACATAGCCAGAGCTTTGATTAAAACATCATACAATCTGATCGATACTGCACTGTATTCTGACTAAAACGGCCCACTTAGACTGGAAAAGACATTCACAGTCACAGTTTGTTTTGTTCATGCAGTATAAACATTTAGGGATGGGTTATCTGACGTAGATCATGCCGCCCTAGTCAAGCTAAATAATAGTTTTCGACAATACGCAGTGTTTTGCTATATAATATATAGCTGTAGTTGTCACACTGAAAACACCAAGACAAATGCACAAGCTTATCCCTACAACAGACTGACTGGACTAATTGCTCAATTACCAAAATGTAATTAATGCTTTGCAAATTGCCACACAGTTTAAAATGAGCGATAGCAGAATGATCCGTTGCTTTATTGCTTCAACCATCCGTCTATACTGCAGTAATTGCCCTCTTGGCTTTGTAAATGAAGGAGATGATTAAGTTAATTCCCTGAGCTGCATTGGCACATTACCAGTGAATACATTTACAGGGCCTGCTTTGGCTGAGAGCCTTAATTTGCTAAATTGAGGGGTTGATTCAAAAGGCTGAAATTATTTTCGGAGTAGCTCAGAGCCGCATGTTTTCACTTGCACCTCCGTCGACTGTCCAACTACAATAAACAAGAGACTGTTACATAACAGAGCGATGCTATTCTGATGCATACAGTAGGTCTCCCTATGGAAATCACATGTAAACACGAAGACGCTGCTATGGAAATGCCGTAGATTGAAGGTAAACGCTTTCTGATGATCCGCCGCTTGAGGAATGATAAACAGCCGGAGCTTAATTTGAACAACCTCTCTGCGTATGTAGGAGCTTGTCAAATCAGCAAACACTTTCTGGTGTGTAGCGTAACCGCCGCCTTCCTTTCTCTCTTTCTCTCTCTCTTGTGTATCCAGGATGTTTTGAAAGGATAAGCAAAATAGAGCCCGTGTGAACAAAGACTCATTCGCATAGCAACAAATCTGATGACGGTGCAAGCTTGTCTTTTGCCGACAAAGGTTCTGATACTTTTTTTGATGATCCAGTGAAAAATGGGCCACGGTGACAGCATCCGTCCCCACGGCGAATCCCCACACATGCTTCAGCTCTACAGATTCATGCCGTAAATACTCGCCATCCATTTGAGTCATTCAGATTCGCTGTAAATTCATATCATTTAATTGCAAACGCTAATAACCTCTGTGTATAGATACACTGATAGATCAAAATATTATATTAAATATATATACTGTATATATATATATATATATTTATATATATATATATATTATTTTAAAATGGTATACGTTGTGTATTATATGTATATTGTATATTATATTTTTTATGTGGCTGATAATTTTTGAAGACTTAAAAATGAATTCTCTGTCATCGTTTATTCACCCTCATGTCCCTTTTCTACACTGATAGCTCAAAAAAATTATATGAAAAAATATATTTTATAAAAAATTATTTGTATTATTTTTAAAGCTGCAGTCCGTAACTTAAATAACTTGGTTAAAAATGATCCGAAATCAATATTTGAGCAAGTACATAACCAGCCAGTGTTCAAAACTATCGCCTTACTTTAGCCCGATTCACAACGGTTAGCTTGTAATAATGTTTTCTAATTTGAGTGGTACGGGTAGGTTTTCGCGGGAAATTCGAGCATGGCACTGC
>NW_015641045.1:569461-589215 GCF_001515625.1 Sinocyclocheilus rhinocerous | reverse complement strand
GTTACTTGTTCAGATGACAATCCGGTGAAAAAATTCTTATTTGGGTCATATTCCAAGACGTGGCTAGAATCTGTGATTGCGAAGTACAGTAAATATCCACACCGGTGCGGTGACTAACTGCCACACACACGCCTCAAAACATTGGATTCAACCGCGCTGGAGCCGTGCCGCCGCACAACCCACTCAAGGAAGATAATACCACACACAGCTGCAATTGCAGATTTTCAAACAGAGTATTATATTATATTATATATTATATTATATATTTTTTATAAGGGCCTGATTATTTTTGGAGACCTTTAAAAATGAACTGTCATCGTTTATTCACCATCATTTTTTTTCAAAACCTGTATGATTTTCTTTCTTCTGAAAATATAAAAGATATTTTTAAGACAGTTACCATTTACTTCCATTAAATAGGTTTTATTATATATTTTATTTATATATTTTCATTTCTCAAAATATCTTCTTTTGTGTTTCACGGAATAAAGTATGTCATACAGCTTTTGGAGCGATACAATGCTGAGTAAATGTTTCTTTTTTGTGTGAAATACTCCTTTAACAGCTGTTTCTGTGCTTTAAGCGGTTGGTTGGTGTATTCGTTCGTTTCTTTGCCGTCTCTTAACCTCAGAGGAGTGTAATTTCTTACCATGATTATTACAGTGTCGCCATTCATTACTAATTCTGCGACTACCCAGAGTCTGAACTGCGTAAACACCCAATTAAAGCCTCGCTCGTTCCTCCGCCTGATACGTTCCTTTTGTTTAAGTGTACATGTGATTAAAGCATTGTGTGCTCTTCTTCTAAAGCAGCATCATCTTAATATGCTGAGCAAACACATACGCCGTCCTGCGCTATTGTTCCTATTGTTGTGTGTGCAGCAATTTTTTTTAGTGTACACACTAACAGCAGAGACTTTGCTGCAGTTTACACAGTCTGATACACAATGGAAGCGATTCAACAGTGAGGGAGCGTTTACTCTAGTGTGTTTGCAGCATGAATCCAGTGTCAGTAAAAGGTTTCGTTCTTTTCTAATAACTCATTTTGTGATTACCTTCAGTAAGACGTCAATATGAAATCAAAATGGAAAGTTCAGAAACATCAGAGAATAAAAATGTTCGTCTTCATAATCTTTTGTTAAACTGTAATTACTTAGGCCACTTGTGAAATGATATTCCCTCTCAGCTGACATGATCTAAACCTCATAGTCTTTATGAAATCTAGCTAATAATTAACATCAAGCAGTAGTCTTTTTTCAGGTTCCTTTTGTTAATCCTTTTGTTTTGTTAATAGTTTTCTATATGCTACAGGTTCATTTTATACCCTTCACAGGACAATTAAAAGTAATTTTACTTAAGTAAAAGTCTAGTCAATTATTTGATAAAATTACCGTAAAAACAGTAATATTGTACAATATTATCATGAATGTAAATAACTGTTTTCTATTGTAGTATATTTTAAGATGTAATTTATTCCTGTGTTGCAAAACCCATTTTTTTAGGATTTTTGATTAACAGAAAGTTCAAAAGAACATTTATTTTGAAATAGAAATCTTTTATAACATTATTAATAATATAATGAAAGTATTAATCTCTGTAAAAAATTACTGACTTATTTTTGAATGGTATTGAATTTTTTTACAATTTACATTTTCATATGTATCTAAAGGAAAGTATATGATTTGTTTACTGTACTTGAGTAAAAAAGGCTGTATGTTGTTAATACCATGCGCTTTAAAATAAAGCTTTATTAGTTTATTCATCATCTGTTCAGAAGGAAAATGCCTGTACAACATCTACTTAGTACCATATTACTGTATTTAGATTTATTTTTTGTGATATTTACAATGCAATGTCACTGAGTTAAGTGTTATTGATGTACTTTTACATTTCTTTGGTTAAAGTAAATGAATTTTTTTTTTTTGTAGTGCCAGGGTTTAGTACCATGGTGGACTCTCTGTTGAAGACGCCTGATAGCTAGCTAACAGGTATTTGTTTTCAGTGTTGTGTGTCATTTAGAAATGCATTACATTAAGGAAGTAAATTGGGAAGCGAATGCAGTTTCATGTTGACTTTAATGTTTGATTTCAGAGCAGAAGTGGAGCCTCGGTATGTGTAAACCTCCTCTGTGGTACATGATAGCAATGTGTAAAGGTCTGTAGAGTCTGTTCTAACTTGCCACTTAGTCTTGTTACAGTTATTTGGGACAAATATCCAGTATTGTGGTTTATATATATATTATAGAATGTGTATAATGACATGGGTACTAAAATGTAAACATGGTTAAAGAGGACACTTCCTGTGAAAAACATTCTAAATGGTGTTTTTTGAAATTCAAAAATGCCAGTGGTTTTGTGTGAGGGTAGGTTTAGGGGTAGGGTTAGAGTAAGGGCATAGAATATACAGTTAACCACTACGCCTATGGAGAGTCCCCATAAAGCATATAAACAAGTGTGTGTGTGTGATTTGGTATGCTGGTCAGCAGCTGGAGAAGGCTGGTAGGATGTATGCAGTCTCAGAGGGCACAGGCCGGCTCAGAGGATGCGGACGGGTCCAGTGACTGAGCTTATAGCAGCTCATGCTAGACTTATCTAATCACACAGCCTGTCACACACACACACACACACACACACACACACACTGAACTGCACTGGGGAATGAAGAGAGACAAATACTTGAACTGAAAATGACTTTTCTACAAATGTGACTTATTGAAGTACATCTACTGACTCTGTCTTTATACACTGTTAAAATGAAACTGTGCAGTAGTTAGTGTAAGATGCTATTTCTACCTGATCTGATGCTTGAACTGAAGAATTGTTCACTCAAATGAAGATTCTGTCATCATTTACTCATCTTCAGTTAAACATCAAAACTATCACATGGCTTCAGAAGATTTGGCACCAGTCATACTGACTAATGTTGTGATATGGGGCTTTTGTATCTTTGAGGCTTCAAAACTACAGTTCTCACCTCACTGATCAGTTCTGATAGCAACTAATACTACAAATTTTCTTTTCTTCTTGTATATATATATATATGCAGGTACATTGTATGTTGTACATTATATATGAAGTTTTGACCAATTTGGTATTTGAATGGCCGATGTGGATACAGATTTTCTCTCTAAAGGGCTTTTTCTCATACACTTCATAATTAAAAATGCTTTTTATTTCATTTCTTAATTCTGAATGTCAAGTCAATCCAAAGTTAATTTGCCAAATGCACAGCAATATAGCAGGCCCCAAGTACTGGCTTGCATGGCTATGAAATGTCTTACAAGCGAGGTGTGTGTGTTAAACTGTGTTGTAGTAATCTCATTCCTCAGCAAACACATACACACACACACCTTTCTGGTGTCTCGTTCAATTATGCCACCTGCTGTCTTGAGGAGACGGTAATTGAGCCCTGAGCTTTTCCTGTATTTAAATCAGCAGGTGCTCCTGCTGCTCATAATGTCTGTCAGTATTACCCGTACAGCACCAGAGCAGCCTTCTGATAGCAAACAGAAACATTTGTCATCTGTCAAACATTCATGCGGGTATTTGTGGCAGGCGATCTGTGATACTGCAGACATTTGAAAAGTGTGGCTAATATTTCTAAATGAAAATGTGGCACGGCCCTTACAGACCCTTGCGGCAACTGCTGCTGATACTGACATCTGCTGTCGCAAGAATCCAACAAAATTTATATATATATATAAATATATAAAAAATTATGACTCGGCCTGTCCCTCTATAATAGAGCACAGCAGTCAATCATTTTTTTAAATTTTTTTAAATAAGCAAGGATGCATTAAATTGACCAAAAGTGACATCAAAGGTTTTTATAATGTTAAATAAATGCTGTTCTTTTGAACTTTCTATTCATCAAGGAGTACTGAAAAAATTTATTTCCACAAAAATATGAAGCAGCACAACTGTTTTCAATAATCAGAAATGTTTCTTGAGCAGCAAATCAGCATATTAGAATGATTTCTGAAGGATCATGTGACACTGAAGACTGGAGTAATGATGCTGAAAATTCAGCTTTGATAACAGAAATAAATTACATATATTCACATAGAAAAGAGTCATTTAAAAATTTTTTTTAGAGGTATACTAATAATATTTCAAAATAGTACTGTTTGTACTGTATTGCAGTACTGTAAATGCAACCTTGGTGAGCAGGAGAGACAGACCCGAACAGTAGTGAGTGTGTGTGTATATATACATATAAACTCTCTCTCTCTCTCTCTCTATATATATATATATATATATAGAGAGAGAGAGAGAGAGAGAGAGAGAAAGAGAAAGAGAGAGAGAGTATATATACACACACACACACCCACTACTGTTCGGGTCTGTGTGTGTGTGTGTGTGTGTATAAATATATATACACTGTAAAAAAAAAAACTCGTAAAAAAAATGGTCAATGACTGGCAGCTACGGCTGCCAAACAAAAACCGTAAAATTAAAGTAAAATGTCTTAACTGAAATAAAGTGCAAAAGCAATCATTTTACAGAAATTTTCATTAAAAGTTTTACAGGGAAAAAAAAATATTTTACAGATTTTTCCTTGTTTCAATTACGATAATTTACTTTAATTCTATGGTTTTTGTTTGGCAGCCCTAGCTGCCAGTCATTTACCATTTTTTTACGGGACTTTTTTTTACATTGTAAAACCCTTATTTACAGGGAAAAAAAAATAGTTTACAGATTTTTCCTTGTTTCAATTACGATAATTTACTTTAATTCTATGGTTTTTGTTTGGCAGCCCTAGCTGCCAGTCATTTACCATTTTTTTACGGGACTTTTTTTTACATTGTAAAACCCTTATTTTACAGATTTTTTCTGGTTTCAATTACGATAATTTACTTTAATTGTACGGTTTTTGTTTGGCAGCCGTAGCAGCCAGTCATTTGACCATTTTTTTTACAGGACTTTTTTACAGTGTTAAACCCTTATTTTACAGATTTTTCCTAGATTATTACAATGAAAGCACTAAATGTTCTACAGAGAAACACTGTTATTTTACAAATCATTACAATCAAAAACCTTCAATAAAGTGTCAAAGCATCTCAAGATGGAAAATTAGTTTTATTTGGAAGACAAAATACAAAGTCTGTACAAATGCCATATAAAATTAAATTTTTACATTTCAGGGTTTTTTTAAGAAATACAGCACAATTACATTTAAAATACTGTACTGATGGAAGAACATAGAACAGTTTCATCAAAATGTTGAATTACATGTATTCAACTTAAAGGACATGTTCACTTCCAGAAATAATATTTCCTGATAATGTACTCACCCCATGTAATCCAAGATGTTCATGTCTTTCTTTACTCAGTCAAAAAGGAATTAAAGTTTTTGAGGAAAACATTCCAGGATTTTTCTCCATATAGTGGACTTCAATGGGACCCAACGGGTTGAAGGTCCAAATTTCAGTTTCAATGCAGCTTTCAAGGGCTTTACAAGTTCCCAGCGACCCTTATTCCTCGGCTGGGATCGTATATATATACAATGTATTTCTTTTTTTTCTTAAGTTGGTTCGGTTCATTGCTTTAAAAATCTTTACTGAAGAAATTTTATTTATTTATTTTTAAATCCCTTTAGACAAAATGAATGGGAAAAATACTTTGGGAACCAAGGCCACTGAAAAAGTGGGAACTCTTTTGAGCATGCATAATGTTTTTCTCTGCCATTCTAAGATTTTTTATTTTTTTTATTCAACAGGTGAAGCAGACCTACTTCAGTCAAAGGTATGTGACGTTCACGGCCTCTTTATTGTTTTACCGCAAGCTCTTCAAAGCATAAGAGAGCATGTCGAAGCATAATTACATGTTGGCCAGACATTTGCACTAGTTCCAAAACATCTGCTTTAATAGTCCTCCACATTTATCTTAATTTCACATAATTCCAGCTCTCTGGCTACAATTTAGCCTCTTCCTTGTTATTTCTCATTATAACTGCTCCACCTCACAATATCATTCTCATTAGTCGATTTTCAACAGATTGTCCCAAGAGTCTGAGCTGATGGAGCTCATCTTAACGAACACGTTATTAGACTGTTCTACTTTTGTGCCATTTATTTTTCTCATATTCAATGCATCACGAGAAGGAGGGTCGGATGAATTATATCTGAGTATTGATTGTAATTTGGCTAACTAAGCTGTGCTAGGCCAGACTCGGATGATTCGTTTTACGTTGATAGGTGTGTGTGTGTGTGTGTGTGTGTGTGACTCTGAATGCCTGCAAGCAGCACCCAGTTTCCTGAAGAGCAGGAAGGGAGAGCGACCTGATGCTGTTCATTAATAATTCACTGCAGGCAGCCTCTGACTCCCGCATGGCTCTGTTCAGATTACAGCTCGCAGCCAGGACTCAAGGTTAGTGCTAATGATAGGACGACGGCCAACAATAGCCCCGGATTGGCCTTCCCACAGGTTGTGGGTGGAGGAGAGGGCTTTCACTTGCTGTTTTATTCTCACAAAAATGGCCGTTGCTCAGTTTTAGTATCATGTATTGTTTGTATGTGAGCATCGGAGGATGCAGTAACTCAGGCTTGTTAAAGTGCAATGCTAAATGACTGCAAAGGTGTAAGAGTAAATATTGTATATGAGCTGCTTTGTTATTGTAGATATTATAGCACATATTACTATCACTAGAGATCTGCGTGAGTGCTTTGATGTGATACCATTAATCAATAATGAAAACAATGATCTGACATGAAGTTACTTTCTGCCTTTTGCTGAATTTTTCAGAATTCAGTAATAATTCTACAAAAACCACTCAAATAGGGACTTCATTTATAATTTTGTACTAATGGCCTCATATTCAAAAGCATTCAGTACATATAAGAATGCCCATACACAGGGAAAAAAAATGGTTTTAAGAAAATATTTTAGAATTTCTAAAGAATTGCGCTTAGGGACATTCTTACAAACTTCCTTTTTATATTGAGAAATTTCTTAACTACTTAAGAAAATCTTGAAATGTCTTTAAGGATGTGTTTCTCAAGAAATCTATAGTTTCCAAAGTCGAACATCGCGTGTAATGGTTTTCAAGGGTGTAGAATTTAGTAGAGATGCTATGCATGTCCCTACCAATATCCAGCGACTACTAAATGGTCCCCAGCAATAGTTTTGATCAAACAATTAAATGTCTGTTGTAAACGTCCCCACCAATGCCAAAATCAAACCTACACCCTTGCTCAATATGGCTTAAAAAGTAAACTAGTACATATTTTCAGTGGTCAAAAACCAAATGTGGGTCACTCTGCATACAGATGATACTTTTCCCTTTTAAAGAGAACATTGTTTGTCTGAAGGACATGTAATATTGAAACTAGAAATGTATCTTGTTTCTTTCTATCAAAAAAATTGCATAGATAGAACATACTTTTTTTCCAAAGTTTGCATGCCTGTAACTCAAGAAGTATTCTTGAGATATCTTTAATACTTCTTGAGTTACAAGCATGCATACTATGAAGAAAAAAACTTGAAAATGTGTTTTTTGCCCATTATTGAATGGTCACCATTTGCATATAATGCAACAAAGATTGCTAAAGTCAACAGATTTTACTAATAGACCTACCAATCTCTGTGTAAAAATAACACAGTGATGCTGCCATCTTTCTTAAGTCGTTTTTACCGTCCTGTAATTTGCCTCCAAATCTTAGGTGAAAATAGTGGATTACTCAGTAAATATTCACCCATGACCTTTAATATTTTGGCTTTCGTCACTATTAATGTTTGTCTTTCTTCAGAAAAATATTAATAAAATGAAACATTTGAGTTGGGGAAGTTTCTGAAATTTGGTTGATTCGACACGGAGTGAAGATTTTTGTGACTCTGGCCCCAGATGCACATAACATCTGAGCCTGTAGAAAGTTCTGCCGATTCTCTTTATTAAATATTTCTTGGCTAATTTGATTACACTTTCAGATACTACTAGTTTGTGAAGTGCTCTCAGCTCTGTGAAACACATTTTGCAGTAACTCAGGCTTGTTATAGTGCAATGCGAAATGAATGCAAAGGTCTAAAAGAGTAAATATCGAATATGAGCTGCTCAATTTGTGCATAAATGCGGGATATCAGTTACCCTAATGACTTTTTTTTAGCTCATTAGCATTTTTTCAGCAGCGGTTCTGGGCCGCCATGTGAGCGTGTCAGCAGCGGGTCGGTGCTGTGATCGTCCCACTGAGAGTGTGGAGGTTTTGGCAGTTCTAGAGCCGCGGTGCCAAAGCCCGAGGCCGCCTTCCATCTCACAGAACATGACTTTCATGCTCGACTGGAGCTTCACACGTATCGTAACCCACACCGTCGAAAAAAGGACGGAGAAGAGTGCAAAAAGCGAACGAGAGAGCGCTGACCTACAGCTAGACTTGGCAAGAGCAGCCGCGTGTTGCGTATGGAGAAGGATATCGCACATCTGTCAGCTCGGACCGCTCGAGTTAAAGATCTCGTCGTAAGCCTCTCTCTCAACAGCTCTGTGTTAATGCATCTAGAATATATCTCACCAGATCAAAACCTCGCTGCCTATGGCTCTACTTATAGTAAAGGCTCTCGGGCTACACTGCTTGAGTTTCCCCGGCTTAACGGCTAACCTTGACTTGGCCCAGTTTCAGGCAAGTCTGATGGGAAACAGAGGAATTCTGCCTCTTTGAACTGAATTACTAATGTGAATAATACAGGGTTAGTGTAACTTAGTGTGTTTGAGTATCAAGTTAAAACAATTTGGCAGTGTGTAATCTCTTAGAAAAGTCATAATGATGCAGAAGCATTGCCTGGTTTCATGCTCTCTCTCTCTCTCTCTCTGTGTGTGTGTGTGTGTGAATTTTAGATTAAATGACAGATTCTTATTTACAGTTGTGGTCAAAACATGCACATTGCAGAATCTGCTAAATGTTAATTATTTTACTAAAATAAGAGGGTCATACAAAATGCATGTTATGTATTTATTTTTTCTTTATTGTGTCTTGTGGACTATATGTAAACATCTATTATGTGATATTATTCAGGGCAGTACTACCAAAAAAAAATTGAATGCAAATTAAAAGTTGCCTAAATAAGAAATAACATGCATTTTGAATGATTCATCTTATTTTGGTAAAATAATGTGCTTCATGCTTTCAGATACCAACAGTTTAGTAAAGTGCTCTCGAAACACATTTACATGTATGCATATACCAAACGCTTATATCCAAAGCGAGCAACAAAAGACATTTGTCAAAAAGCCAACAATATTCATAATATGCAATGCCATTTGATTAGACAACAAGATTAGGAAGCAAGCTAGAGAAAAGAAGAAATACAGAGTGTGATGTAACTGCATATGCATGCTCTACACAGAAGCACTTAAACAGAAATACTGGTTTATTTCTGCTTTTAAAAGCACCTTTCATGCTTTGTTTCCATTAATGTGCATGTACTTTAAATGCATGTTTCATTTATTTGCGCAGGTTATGTGCCTTCATCTGTGCTGTATGCACTGGACATGCATCTTATCTCTCTGCTTTCCAGCATCTCACATGTTTTTAATACTCTATATGTGACCCTGGAGCACAAAAGCAGTCTTAATTAAGGCGCTGGGGTATATTTGTAGCAATAGCCAAAAATACATTGTATTGGTCAAAATTATCGATTTTTCTTTTATGCAAAAAATCATTAGAATATTAAGTAAAGATCATGTTCCATGAAGATATTTTGTAAATTTCCTACTGTAAATATATTAAAACTTCATTTTTGATTAGTAATATGCGTTGCTAAGAACTTCATTTGGACAACTTTAAAGGCGATTTTCTCAATATTTAGATTTTTTTGCACCCTCAGATCCCAAATATTGTCCTATATCCTAACAAACCATACATCAATGGAAAGCTTAAAAATTGACACTTAAGACTGGTTTTGTGGTCCAGGGTCACATATCAAGTTAAAGATACAGTAAGTTTGAGTTTGAGATGACTGCGTTCTGTTGCACTGCTGTTTTATACGCATTCTGTGTGAGCAACCCTTAAAGTATGGCATGATAGGCTTTTAGTGTCTGTGCGGAATGACAAAATAACACTGATGCATTATATCAACATTAGCTCGTCTTTAATAGATACATGAGAGTTATTTATTGGTTTTCTCTCTGTTATCACCAAATGATCTATTAATAGGGTATACACAGTTTGTTTTCAGTTTGAGTATTTCCTTATGTCTGGTTTATGAATTTGTTTCTTGAAGGTCTTTCTGTGATATTGAGGCATTTCGAGCTGTTATGGAGTATCTGTTACTCAAATATACCCAAAGTCCTGACATCGGTGAGAAATCTCTCAGACACTTTCCGCAGATGTTGAGAACATACTTCTACATCACAAGAGCATGATGGGAATTGCTACAAAGACTCTACATGTTTCATTCAAATCAACACAACTGCGCGGTTCCTCTGGAGACGGATGTACATCACACACCCGGCAGATTTATTTTTATACAAATATCTCGCAGCCGAAGAGATGTGAGCAGAGCCGAGAGCGATTATCTGACATCAGCCTTTGTGAAACTCTTTAATATCTCAATAGTCTCTCCTGTACAGCAATGGAGAGCAAATAGAGACTTCTCTTTAAGTCTCATACTTTTTTCCTGAATAAAACATCTCAGTAATCTCACCTGAACCTCAAGAATGTCTCAAACTGTGCTCGGATTTGCCAAGATACCAAGATCAAAAGAGATCTCAATGTGAACTCAAACGTTTCTCATCAACTTTGAATACACTTCCGTTTTACAGCTCTGTATTCTTATGGCTTATAGCTCTTACTTATTGACTAATTTGGGTCTGTTTTTTTCCCTGCAGGAAGTTTAAGAGAAACATAGTCTGAGAGTCAAAGGTAATCCTTAAATGAAATTCCAGAGCAGAAATTAAAATTTAGGAATTTGAATTTCATTTAAATTCCAGAGCTTAAATAAAAGACATGAAAACATGAACAAGAAACACAACCCAAAACACCACATTACAGCAGTGTTATTTTAGTTTTATTTATATAATATTAATTTATTAATATGTTGAGTTGGCTTTTATTTGTTTTTATTTTAATGTTTTATTTTAATATTACTGTAAGTTTGAGTAACCTTATGTGCTTTTTAAAAAAAAATTACTATTGTTATTATTATTTGAATTTATATATTATTTTAGTTTGTTTTAGTAATTTGTGTGATTTTTTTCCTCCCATTTTTTATTTCTGAAATATTCTGAAATGTTGAAATTTCTATTTAGTTGTAATTTATTTTTGTTTAATTTTTAGTAATTTTATAATGAGGGTTTTGTTATTCATTTATGCTGTTTTTTATATTTCTGTGTAGCTTTAATTTAGTTTACGTTTTAGTAATTTTATTTGTAGTTTTTTATATTTCTCTCTATGCTCAATTTATTAAATTTTTAGTTTCTGTATTTTTATGTGATTTTTTTTGGTTCAATTTTATTAGACTTTTAATATTTTTGTTTAGCTTAATTTGTTTTAGTAATTTTGGTACTTCAACTTATTTTATTTCAGTCAGTTGACAAGGCAACATTTCTATTTTGTATTTGTCTAATTTAAATTTGTCTTTATTTATAGTTTTTTATTTTATTTCAGTTAACAGAATTTAATTTTAGTCTTTTTAGTTAACAATAACTACACTGTTCCTAATCCTGTGTTTGTATTTCAAATCTTGATTGAAACCATTCGTTTTTTTGACTCGTTTTTCACACTACACTGCTGGACAGAAACTTTTGAGTTTTAGAAGCCAAATGTAGTTGATCGTGTGAACCTCATGAACATTGACAGCATCAGTGCAGCACGTGAGTCTGTCTGAGAGCAGCTCCATGTTTTTCTGCTTCTGTTTTTGCGTCTCCTCCGCAGGTCATGTCTGTGGTTGGCGGGTGTGAATGTTCAGATGCCTCCGTCTTCATTTCCATTTCCACAGTTGTCCTCTTTCATCACGGAGCCAGTGGCCATTTACCTCCAAACATCACTTCAGTTTTCCCAGAGGAGCTCCGTCACAGGACCACGGACCACTTGTGCTTTGATCATCACAAAGACCCCAGAGTCTCTCAGGGGGACAGGTCTCTCTTTTTCTCACTCGCTTTCTTCAAATCTCTTATTTTCCCCTGTGAAACACTCGTCTCCCAAGACAAAAAGGGCCTTGGTGGTGAACTGTGAGGCAGAACCGTTATTTTCCAAGTAACAAACCAAACCAGTCCTACTTAGCTCACAGTTTAGGTGAGAAAGCCTCAACCAGTAGCCTATCTGGTCTCTGTTCAACATCATACATGTATTTATTGATTCCCCTTGAGGTCCAACTATACTGCTAGTAAAGAATTTTTGCTCTCAAGACAACCATACATTCATATAATAATGTTCCATTCTCTTTCTGAGTCTTTGATGTCATTGACATGCAGATCGAGACGTTGTGTTTTAATGGATTCATCTGTCTGGCATTGGATGATCAGAATGAGCCGTTTTTGCAGCTTAGTTTCAATAGATGGTGTGTTTTCTTGAAAAGATCATGTAAAAATGTGACTTTTCAGTTTCTGTATATGTATTGATGTTTTTGAAAGAAGCCTCTTGTTGCTCACCAAGGATGCATTTATTTGATCAAAAATACACTAAAATCAGTAATGATGTGAAATAATATTACAATTTAAAATAGCTGTTTTCTATGTGAATATACTGTAAACTGTAATTTATTCCTGTGTTCAAAGCTGAATTTTCATCATCATTACTCCAGTCTTCAGTGTCACATGATCCTTCAGAAATCATTCTAATATGCTGATTTGCTGCTCAAAAAAACATTTCTGTGTAACGAATTCAATCCACTGAAGGCGAGTTGAAGTGAGAACCCAAGTGCAGTTTATTACAAGTGATCCAAACATCCAAACGACAATCCGAGAATTGACTTGACAGGAACGGACTTGACTAGAACAGACTTGACATGAACGGACTTGACATGAACAGACTTGACATGAACAGGACTCACCAACAGCAGAGTTACAACATCAATACACGACCAAGAACAATGACAACATCATGGCTACTTATAACAGACAAGGAGGGTCACATGACAAGAACAAACCAATGGGAAACAAGACACATGACTAAGACAACCAATCAGAACATGACACATACACAAGGCAGAGAGACATGAGGCAAGGGAAGCATGACACGTGACAGGGCAGACAGTGAGTTCGTGAACGGCCTCCGTGGCCGTGACAAGACAGTCTGTGAGTTCGTGAACGGCCTCCGTGGCCGTGACAAGACAGTCTGTGAGTTCGTGAACGGCCTCTGTGCTTGTGACAGGGCAGGCAGTGAGTGAGTTCATGGACAGTCTCCTTGGCCGTGACAGGGCAGGCAGAGAGCTCATGGACGGCCTCCGTGGCCATGACAAGACAGTCTGTGAGTTCGGAAGTGGACGTCTGACTTGGTAGATATGACATGAGTAAACTTTGACTTAACTGGCATGATGTGAGCAGGTCCTGGTGTAGCAGGCGTGGCGTTAGCAGGCTTTGGCTTGGCAGACATGACGTGAGCAGAATTTGGCGTAGCAGACATGACGTGAGAAGGCTGTGGCTTGGCAGGCATGACGATTGAGGACTTTGGAGAGGTGCTGTGTTCCTCCTCCACGACACCCACAGTGAAGGCAGAGCCACTCAACTGCAGAGCAAAAGCTTTAAAAGTTAACCCAAAATTGACACGTGACCTGTCAAGATCAAGGAGTATAATGCCTGGACAAAGCTATATGTTTCTGTAATGAGTAGTCCACTGAACAGCAAGTTGAGGATGAACCCAAGTGCAGCTTTATTTACAAAGTGATCCAAATCCAAACAATAAACACAGACTTGACTTGACTTCAACAGACTTGAATTGAACAGACTTGACGTAGCATGAAAAGACTAGACTCACCGACAGCAGGTACATACATTCAATACACGACAACATGATGGCTACTTATAACAGACAAGGAGGGTCACATGACAAGAACAAACCAATGGGAAACAAGACACATGACTAAGACAACCAATCAGAACATGACACATACACAAGGCAGAGAGACATGAGGCAAGGGAAGCATGACACTAACAGCAGGAATCAATTACAAAATAAAAGACATGGAAAACAGGAACATGAAACAAAACCCAAAACCCAAACCCCACATTACATTCTGTTTATTATCAACGTTGAAAACAGTTCTGCTGCTGACTATTTTTGCGGAAACTGTGATCCATTTTATTTGTCAGCATTCTTTGGTGAATAGTAAGTTCAAAAGAACAGCATTTATTAGAAATATAAATCTTTTATAACATTATAAATGTCACTTTAATGCATCCTTGATGAATAATAATATTAATTGTAATACTACAAACTTTTAACTGTACACAAAGAATGTGAGAAAGTCAATTCACAGACGTCAGCCGTTAATGCTCTCAAGGCCTTGCGTGGGTAATCAACATTAATTTCACACTGAATGAGCATGGAATTGTTACCAAACTACAAAGCCAATTTGTCCAATATAATCAGTCCTAATTGCCATGCGTTTCGTGTTTCCTCTAATCAGTAATTGACTGACAATAGAATATCCGTCTCACTGTTTTAGTTGTAATCAGGGGACTGTGTTAAACTTGTTATTGAGATTCTACACGGCTTTGAATCTAAATATCTCTTCATTTGAAAGAGCCTGATGAGAATGCTGACAGATATTATGATAGATAATTGCTTAATTTTAGTGGTTGGACTTGATTGGCCTACCGTTTTCTCTTTCTCTAGCTGTGTTCACACCAGTTTGGTGTATGACGGTTGTGAACAGGAAAAATCACAATGAATCTGATCTTTTTAATTCTGATATGAGCTACTGTTGTGTAAGTTAAATTGAATACATATTGAATACAGTCTCACATGACATACATCAAAGTTACATCCTTTATTTACCCATGTAGTGAATTATAGTCATTTATGGATTGCATAAATGGAAAAATATGAAAAAGTTACACTACAGTATATATTGATGTATACGTATATAATCAGTATCAGGAAAGAAAAGTGGAATTGGTGCATCCACATACTTAAATCAAAATACATTTACTTGAGATGCAAAATGACTTGATATTAAAATGATCAAATATTATTCCTGACATGAAAATTAATGTCAAAAATAAGTGAGTTTCTACTTGAAACAAGACAAAAATATCTGCCACTGGGGTAAGAAAAATAATCTTGTATTTCATCTTAATTTTGATGATTTTGTTCAGAAAGCAAGACTTAACATATTAAGTCATTTTGCTTCTCAAGTAAATGAAATCTTAATGCAAGATATGAGAAGTTCTTCTAATTTCATATAAATATAGTGCGATTAATCGCATTCAGAATAAAAGTTTGTGTTATAATATATAATACATGTGTGTGTGTACTGTTATAAATTCAATGATCTATGCTAAGCTAAGCTAAAAGTGCTACCGCCAGACCCGGAGATCGGCTGAATGGATTCGAAAACGGTAAAACTCAACTGTTTAACTCTAGGGGAGTTGGAAAATGAGCCTATTTTCAAAAATAGTGGAGTGTTCCTTTAAGGTGTCCAGGGTCACATATATGATTTGTGTTATATTTAAATATATATTGCATATATTTCTTAACTTTATACATGTATGTGTGTATTTATATATACATAGCCTATAAAGGTACACAGTACACACACGTATATTATGTAAACACAAACTTTTATTTTGCATGCGATTAATCGTGATTAAGCGATTTGACAGCCCTAATAAAAACAGAATATGATATATTAAATCACATTATAGAATATGTTAATCATAAACATATCAGTTTAAGATTGATTTACGCACTTACGAGTCAGTTTAGGAGTATCGAGTTTAAAAGTTCTGTGAATCTCACAGAAACAGCTGATTTGAGCAGAAAATCGTAACTAGGCCCTTTAGCTTCCAGCGTAAATGTAGCTGTTGTTTCTCTCTGTCTCTCCTTGATGAAGTAAGACATGAACTCTATGCAGACAAGATGGATGTCACGGCTAAACTTTGCGATATAAAATTATAACCAGTGAGGAAACCAGAGGAAGCAGTTTGCAGGCAGCCAATGTGTGTGTCTTCTGAGATCATTATGTCCCATTACGTCTCTCAGGACTGCTTACCGCCGCGGCAGCGCTCGCCTTCAGTTGTATTTCAAGCTGGAAAAAAGGAAAGCCCTCCTTTATGAGAATAATTCATCACTATTAGAACAGTGCCTCTCCAGAAAACAGGCTCAAATGCTTTCCCAAAAGAATTATGTATTAGAAATTAAGAATGCAGTGGTTTGCCAGCGCACTTCGGCCCGTGGGGAACCATTTACGGCACTCGAAAGAACCCGCACTGCCAGGACGGCGTAATAAAACATTTGTGCTTCTAAGCTACTCAGAATGGCTCTTGTTTTCATTCCTGTCAGCGAGAAACGTGGTATAAACACGGCCGTGTGTGCGTCGGCTGTAAAAGCTTTCATAATTCATATCTGTGCAACTGGAAGTCGAGTAAGTTGTTTTGGAGATCTTCAGCTTTGCATGGCTATTGTATCGCCGGCCCCCAGGTAGATTTGGTTCGTTAATAGTTTGAGATTGGAATAGCTGGATCATAAATATATTCTGAACCATTACTCATATATTTTTTGGAGTGTCATTTTTTTTATATATATTTCCTTGAATTGTGTCGCTGATAGTAAACCCTGATTCTTATTAAAGCAATAGTTCACCAAAATAAATAAATAAATACAATTTTTGTTATTATTTACTCACCCTCAAATCATTCCAAACCTGTATGACTTACTTTCTTCTGTGAAACACCAATAAATATTTTGAAGAATGTTGGTAACCGAAGAGCTTTGGTTCCCGTTGATTTCCATTGTATTTTTAGATGTAATGGAAGTCGAACCGAAACTATTTGGTTTCCAACATTCATCAGAATGCCTTCTTTTATGTTCTTCAGAACAAAGAAAAGTCGTACAGGTTTGGAACAACGTCAGTGTGAGTAAATAATGACAGAATTTTTTTATTTTTTTTTTTATGCAAATAATGAAACTTCTTTTTTTACACCAACATTGGCATGAGTACAATCATAAAAGTCCATTCACACCCATTCATATTCATGGCCATTTAGGTTTTTGTTTAGTTTTCTGGTACAAATATCTAAACAGTCTTAAATCAAGATACATAAGTTAGCTAATAAGTAAGTTTATGGTTAAAACATAAACAAATATCTGTCAATGAGGTATGAAAACATGCGTTCCCTTTAAATTAAGTTGATTTTTCTGAGCCCATTGGCAGACAATTGTTCTTCTTTTAATCATAAACTTGTTTTAATCAAAATTTCATTTGCACTTTTTTTATTTTTTGTAAAATGAATGGAAAAAGTAATAAAGTTGCTAGTACTACTCATTTTCTAGACATTTATTTTCATAGAATATTTTCACATATTGGGTTTCCTTTAATTTGGTCCTTGAATTTTCTTTACTTAGTCTTAAAAAGGTCTTTAAAAAACTCTTAAATTGACCTTCATAAAACCTGCAGAATTAGTTATGATTATAGTTGTGATATGGACTTAGAATAAAGCTATAGTTATCGTCCTTGGTGTGAACAGGCATTATTGTTTGTGTCACTATTACTATATTCAGGATTAGTGATTTGAACGACCTAATAACCCTAACTGCTGTAAGTATTACATTTTGGCATGTCACTTGTCCATCACAACTTTGCATTCTTCAGAATAAAGTAGTTACAATCTAGTTTTTAATTCTAACATATTTTTTTTGTGATTCAACACACACCACTGGGCATTTTGCAGAGTTGAGTGGTAATGTTGGTGGAAAGCCCCCTCTGTAGTGCACTAGATGAACTGTCCCATTGTGCGCTCAGATCTGTCAGAGAGAGAGAGAGAGAGAGAGAGAGGGGAAAGAGTAGATGCTGGTGGCTTCATAGGAATGTGAGCTTTTTGAAAGACAAACACGAGACACTGTCACACAAACAGGATTGTGGACACCTCACACAACCTACACTGCCGTTTCTTTAGTTTGTTGCTCTAGTAAATCACCAAAGGAGTTTGTTTTAGCTTATAATAGCTAGTTATGTTGTCCAAAAATGTTAACTAGGCTATATTATCATCAAGTGATATATTAAAAGTGGGATATATAGTACATCCTACTTTACCTGTGTACCAACAGTACACTCACATTAAGTAAAATATACTATATAGCAAATCTCAGATGCATGGTTGTTTTATATCTTTGCAAAAATGTGAAGTGTTTTATCACATAACGTTGGGTGTTTATTATATCCAACATTATCCACATGCATGCATACACATAAAGCAATCTATGCTATATAGCAAATCTCAACTGCTTTATTTTGTCACAAAATGTTACTCAGCTGTTTATAAACAATGTTTTTTTGGCTATTGCTACAAATATACCCCAGCGACTTAAGACTGCTTTTGTGCTCCAGGGTCACATATGTCCAACTTTATCTGCATACATATATATACGGAAATAGCAACTGCTTGATGGCTTATATTGTTGTAATGTAAACTAAATTATCACTCAGATCTAATCTGCTAAATGCAACTATAATGCATGAAGATATTAAGATATTATAAATAATAATATCATGATTTTCTGTGGAGCTGCTTTGAAATGATGTGTAATGTAAAAAGTGCTACACAAACAAATTTGACTTGACTTGAAGTTTGTTGGTCATAGATTAAGTTAGACTTAAAGGGACAGTTCACCCAAAAAGATAATTCTCTCATCGTTTACTCAGCTTCATGTCAGCCAAATGTGACTTACTTTCTTCAGTGGAACACAAAAGAAGATATTTTGAAAGACTTACAATTTTGTCTGTGCAGTGACAGTCCATGAGGTCCAAAACAACACTGGGCCCCAAAGACATTCAGTGTAAAAACAGACATTTTTCAAAATATCTTTTCTTGAGAGTGTTTAAATGACAGAATTCTACAGAATTCTTTATTTCAGGGTGAAATATACCACAAATCAAAGTAAAATTCTGATGCTTAATTATGTATTTAACATATTGTAAACGAAATGTGAGTGTTGTTTGCCTGTGCTAAAGTCTCCAACATGATGCTGGAATGTTGTGGGCGGTTGCTAGGGTGTCGTGGCTGGTTGCTAGGTGGTTTCTTACATTTTGCATGAAAAGAGTCCTGCATCCTCTCGTCTCTGTGATATTGTGCTTTCTAGATATGGCTCGGGTCTTGAACTTCACTAGTTAAGTATAAGCTTGGCTTACCAAACACTACTAATGATTGCATTGTTTGGAAGTGTTTAGTGTCTCTGAAGTGCTCACATACCCAAACACCAAGCCTCAAAGCCTGTTTGGATTTCTTCGCAGGAAGGCGTCCTCGAAGTCACGCGTCTGTTTACAAGCAGAATCGGTGAAAAGATACACCTGGACGTCTTCGAAGGACACCGTCCCCACTGAATGGACGCCTCACTGTATTTCGCTACGTTTCTGATGCTAAATTCACGAGGGAAAGGAGATAGAAAGAAAGAAAGTCTGGCCTCAATAAACATGAGTCGTGGTCCATTCAGGCGGCGAGCAGCGTATTGTTTGTTTGCTATAGCCTGGTTTCCAGAGACCCCAAGAGTGGCCCATGAAGAGGGTTCAGAGAACAATGGTGCTACTCATTGGACAGGGCGAGGACCGAACACCCTCTCTGGAAGTATCGCCCGGCCTGTGCTCACGGATGAGTGACAGCTGAATCGCTGGG
>NW_015641045.1:559547-569391 GCF_001515625.1 Sinocyclocheilus rhinocerous | reverse complement strand
TCTGGTTATTTGTTAATCTAGCCACTGTGCTAAATAAAAACCTTGGATTGTTTTGGTTACCTTGGATTGTTTTGGTTAAACAATCCAAGTGTGGAAAATGAACTTTTCCACGACATTCTAATTTATTGAGATGTACCTGTATATATGTGTGTGTGTGTGTGTGTGTGTGTATATATATATAAGAAACTATTTATAAATTTTTTAATAACATTTCAGTTTTTATTATATTTCTGTTTACATTTGTTTTTTCTAAAAAATACTGTATATATTGATTAGTTTTTATATGTAGATAGATACACAAATACGTAATATTAACTAATGTAATCTAATAATGTTATGATTTGAAATGTGTGATACATATACATAAATATGTATGTATGTATATTATGTATAAGTTAATATATTGATGTTAATTAATTAATATATTAATATATAGATGCACAAATAAATACAAATGTAAAAAATCTAATTATAATAGTTAGAATTGAATAATAATAATAATAATAATAATAATTAATTGTTAAGAATATTATAATATAATAATATATTGCTAATTAATATTATTTGTGTGTGTGTGTGTGTAAACTTGTTTGTTGTTGTTTAAAGGGGTCATATGATGCTGCTAAAAAGAACATTATTTTGTGTATTCGTGTTTAAACGAGGCGTTTTAGGAGGGCGTTTTAGGAACTTTTATAAAGAATATGTCTTTGGATTTGAGACTTTAGTCTTTGCAACTTTAGGGATCTTCTCTATTCACGAACAGCTTGTAACACTCCAAAGAAAAAGGAAAACTTGAAATCGCATCATATGACCCCTTTAAATTTTTTCTTTCATATATCTCTCCTTGTGCATGCTTGTAGGAACTGAATAGAGGAGGGTGACACATCCTGACATGGTTGTTGGAAAAAGTAATTGGACAAATGTAGAATTTTCTACAAAGTGATTTCTCCACCCGTGTCTGCATGTGCCATCAGATGAGACTCGAGCACGTTGCTCAATTTAAGCTGTTGTCCTAAATCCAGGAACCACTCAGAAAAACAAAGTATATTTCTGCGGCCTGACCTCGATGCAGCTCCATGGATCAGCACCGCCCTAATAGCGGAGGCAGCGGCGCATGGCCTTTAAAAGCATGCGTGGAGTAAAGTTCAGGTGTCAGTAGTTCAACTGATTTATAATGGCGAGGCGCGTCTTGATTAAGTGCTGATGTCACCGGATTCCTCAGCGCTCGTTTGCTTAATCAAGCCTCAGCAGATCCAACAAACAAGACAAATGGCCGAATGAGCAGCGGTAACCTTTGTGTTTCCCTCTCAGGCTTCGTCCAATCATGTGCCAGCGGAAGTGCAACGCTCTCCCATTTGCTTTATTTATGGATTCGCGGGTGCAGGGACTTTGGGCGGGAAGCAAATACAAATGAGCAGCGTGTTTTCATGCACGTGTGTGTTTTTTGCTCCGCGGACCTGTCACGTCGACAATAATCAGCCATATTTTTAAAGCCCGTTCTCCTCTAACTATCAGCCGTAGACATGTCACCTGCCGCAGGTGTCTGTGTTTCACCCTCCCGTTCGCTCTCTGCTGCCGTCAACGTTCAATTATTCTCCCCCGTCCTGTAGCACCTACAAAGGAAACATCACAGGCTTGTTCGAGGGGGCAAACGGGTAAAAAAAACAGCAGCGACACCGATCGGTTGCCGGCAGTGTCATTTGTGAATAAACAGCGTATCAGTCTGACTGGCTTTTTTCCTCTGCTGGTTGCAGACAGGCCTGTCAAGCGCTGGAGGATCCTGACAGCTAGTGCTACAGCGCTAACATTACACCGCCGTTCACCTCTGACATCAGGAACAGGCCTCGGTGTGGTCACTGATGACCCGGTTGAGAGTTTTAATACAGTCTGAATCAGGGTTACTATACAAGATTTTTATTTGTCACGTACACAGTTATATACAGCAGTGAAATGTAAATCCGCTCCATAGACTGTCCAATTATTTTCAAGTATATACTGTACATAAAAAATAAACATACAGATAACAAGACAGTAACAAAGAAAGAAGCCTGAGAAATACAGGGCATTGCAATAGACTTTTATGACAATAGACAGTTATGGTTAACTGAAACAAAAATTTAAAACCATTAAAAAACATTCCATAAAATACATTTATTCAGGAAGGACAGTGGTGCCGGTAAAGACATTTAAAATGTTTCAGAAGATTTATATTTCAAATAAATGCTGTTCTTTGAACTTTGTTCATTAAAGAATCCAAAAAAAAATCAAATGTATCATGGTTACCAAAAAATATGAAACAGCACAACTGTTTTCAACATTGATAATAATCAGAAATTATTCTTAAAACCATTTTAAAATATTTAAAACCATTTTAAAAAGTTGCTACTTAAAATAAATGTTAACTAAAATTAAATACAATAAATTATATTTAAAAAAGAAAAAAATATATAAATTCATGTAGTTGCAACATTTAGTCAACATTTCTTAATTAAATTTAGATGTACTAAATTAACTAAAAGTAAAACAGAAATAAATATAATAAAAAATATAAACACACACACACACACACACAAATATAAATATATATATATATATATAAATATATACACACACACACACACACACACATATATATATATATATATATATATATATATATACACACACACACACACACACACATATATATATATAGAGAGAGAGAGAGAATAAAAATGACAAAACCACACTAAAAAGTAAAAAATAAATTAAATAAAATGTCTTTTAGGTTGTCAAGATTAGATGAATTACATTTGATTACTTTAAAAGAATACTTAAGTGCAAACTCAATCTATGTTATTTTCAATTAAATATAAATGTATTGTAGTTTAAGTTCATTTTAAATACAGTTAATCTGAATTTTGGAGTGCTTTTTGAGCCACTTAAGTAGGACTTAAGTAAATCTTTATGAGCAATTTCATATTATTATATACATTATTTCATAATGTATTTAAATATTGTAACAGATCGGCCAGGCTCCACCACCACCCAATCACAACGATCCCTCTCACCTGAGTTCTGAGCACCTGCACCTGTCACCAATCAAGCACCTCATTAGAGCTCGTAGACTCACTACGACGAGTGCTACGCAATCCACCGGCAGCGCCGCCATCACCACCCATCACCTCATCCATCCCGACCAGCACTTCTTCGCCTAACATCAGCGCCAGTCCCATGGCCCGACCGGCGCCCTACTCTGGTTCGGCGGAGGATTGCAACGGATTTCTCCTCCAGTGTAACCTCACCTTTGAAATGCAACCGCAGTCGGCGCTGGGTCAAGGTTACATCCGTCCATCTAACTCCCGTACTTTAAAACCTAGATTGATAATATTACATATTTTTTAGAAGTGTGTTAAGAAACACGGTCATGAAAGTGAGCCTCCCTTTAAGTACACTTTAAGCGGCCTTTTATTGCATTGATATTATATTATCTGCAAATACAGTTTTATACTTAAGTACACTACAAATGCATATTGAATACTATTACATTTCTTTTTTTTGCAAGGGCAGGCTTTGTCTTAGGATATAAAAAATATACACAATAATTCATCCAAAATAGCATTAGTGATAGTGATTTTCATCTCAATTAAAATTTGTCAAAGATGCGGCGAGGGCTCACTACTTAAATGCTCCCGTTGGCTCCCATTGTCCTGTCTGGAGATGGGAATGACTAATTGGTGGTAATTGTTGGTAATTCCCCATGCGTCCGTCTCCTTTAGGCCGTTCCTGTGTGGTCAAGAAGGAGATATCCGTTATTGATGTGACAACGCAAAATTGAAAACCTTTGGCGGCGTGTCAACCCCTAATTAATCGCTCTAATTTCATCTCACCACAGCTCTTCAACCATCAAATGAATGCGATTACGGTGGCGAGAGCCATTTTGTTGCTCAAGCACAGGAGGTTACTCATGCTAATTAGCGGCTAGCCTGGAGAAGACAAGGGCCTGAGGGTCAGCCAGAAGAGTCCTAAATAGAGCTAAACGGTCACATAATGACCTCAGGAACACGTAGCCATGCTCGTTCTCATTTTCATAATGCATTACACTCAAGTCCACTTGGACACAATGGGGCAAGAGGCGATTAGCAAGCGCTGGCCTGAGCCTGTGGGGCCGTGCTAACCGATACTTAGCCTGCGTTTAGATGCATGGCACTCATGTTAATGAATTTTGGTCTCATAAACAGGTCATTCTGTGAAATGGGTTAGTTTGAGGATTAAAGTAAAATTTTAAACACTGTTTATCAGAGAATGTAGTGTTTATTGCATTTATACAATGGCATCAGCGATTAACTCTATAATTTGACATTACAAAGTTACAAGGACAATTTAATACTGATATTTTGACAAGTCCACTATTTAGTTGGCTACTATACAAGATTATGGTAACAGAATTGACAACAAAACATAAGATAAAGTGCTAAAAATGGGTGGACTGTTTTTCAGAAACAAATTCAGACTTTTATTCAGAAAGGATGCATTAAATTGATCGAAAGTGACAGTAAAGACATTTATAATGTCGCAAAATGTTTCTGTTTCAAACAAATGCTGTTCTTTTGAACTTTAAATTCATCAAAGAAACCTAAAAAATAAAATGGATCACTGTTGCCACAGAAATATTGATAATAAAATATTAGCTAACATTGATCATAATCAGAAATATTTCTTAAGCAGCAAATCATCATATTAGAATGATTTCTGAAGGATCATGTGACACTGAAGACTGGAGTAATGATGCTGAAAATTCAGTTTTGATCACAGGAATAAATTATATTTTACAATAAATTAAATCAGAAAACAGTTATTTTAAATTACAAATATATTTCACAATTTTTACTGTTTTTATTGAGCTGGCCTGAGCCTGTGGGGCCGTGCTAACCGATACTTAGCCTGCGTTTAGATGCATGGCACTCATGTTAATGAATTTTGGTCTCATAAACAGGTCATTCTGTGAAATGGGTTAGTTTGAGGATTAAAGTAAAATTTTAAACACTGTTTATCAGAGAATGTAGTGTTTATTGCATGTATACAATGGCATCAGCGATTAACTCTATAATTTGACATTACAAAGTTACAAGGACAATTTAATACTGATATTTTGACAAGTCCACTATTTAGTTGGCTACTATACAAGATTATGGTAACAGAATTGACAACAAAACATAAGATAAAGTGCTAAAAATGGGTGGACTGTTTTTCAGAAACAAATTCAGACTTTTATTCAGAAAGGATGCATTAAATTGATCGAAAGTGACAGTAAAGACATTTATAATGTCGCAAAATGTTTCTGTTTCAAACAAATGCTGTTCTTTTGAACTTTAAATTCATCAAAGAAACCTAAAAAATAAAATGGATCACTGTTGCCACAGAAATATTGATAATAAAATATTAGCTAACATTGATCATAATCAGAAATATTTCTTAAGCAGCAAATCATCAAATTAGAGTGATTTCTGAAGGATCATGTGACACTGAAGACTGGAGTAATGATGCTGAAAATTCAGTTTTGATCCCAGGAATAAATTACAGTTTACAATAAATTAAATCAGAAAACAGTTATTTTAAATTACAAAAATATTTCACAATTTTTACTGTTTTTATTGAATTTTTGATCAAATAAATGCAGTCTTGGTATAATTGTCATTATTTAAAGAGATACAGTCTGAAGCATCTTCATGAAAAGAAAACAAACATTTAGAAAAGGTTGTTGAATTCTTGTCAATGTTGACGCATAGTAAAATTTGAAATCAGCTATTGATTGTCAAAGGCTTTTTTCTGTCTACAGAGGAACACAAATGGCTCACATTTTGCAGAAAGTGTAGTGACGTCAGATTCCCCTCATCCTCCTGTTTAAGAATCTGTTACGTCTATTGGTCGTTTTACCAGCTCTAATTAAAAGCAGCAGACAGGCGATGTCTCGTAGCCGTTCCCTCAATATACTTAAGATTTAAACGCTTAACATTTAGTCAAAGATCAATAATTGATCAGGGCATGTTTATTTAATGTGCTGTAATGGAATATCACTCTCTTCGCTGTACACACACAGGCCAGAGTGTTTACCGCTTATCACCACATGATAAATATATCATGAGAACATCCTTCAATAATTGACATAATGCAAGTGCTCAGAATGCCGCCGCCAGTGGTTGGCATCAGTGTGTGTGTGTGTGTGTGTGTGTGTGTGTGTGTGTGCACAGCAGCCAGAGGGACAGCTGGGCCGCGGGTCAGGTTGATTTTGGCGTGGAGGTTCTGATGTGTTGTATGTTGTGAAGGTGGTGGTGTGTTTTCTGCCGATTGAGAATGACTGGCAGAGGAAAGACAAATCCTGTCCATTTAATGATGCCCACCAGTCCAGCCGGAGCACAAGCACACTCACGTATGCTAAAAGCTGAAGAAGGCCGAGCAGTGCAGACAGGTAAAATACCCACCACACATCGGCCTTAACCAACACTACACCTGATCTGAGGGATTCTGAAGCTTGACCAGGACAGCAACTCTTGACCGACTGTACTCACAACTGATTTCAGCCATTTTGATGTTAATGGTGGGGTAAGTGATTTCTGGTAGCCAATGTTGATATTTCAAATCACCAAAACAAACACTTTTTTTTTCATCTGAATCTTCAGGGTTTATTTGAGCAAGGCACCCTTAAATCAGGCGCAATCAAACGAATTTTTTGTATTAACAGTATAAATTACTTCCGTCCAGGAGATGATAGTGTCCCAATCTGTAAAAGAAATGTATAATTGTAATTGGATAGTTGTAAATAAAACAGATTACTGAAGTACATTTTACAAGAAAATACTATTTCAGTTTTTCTACTTTAAAATTGCACATTAAAGGCAGGGTATGTGATTTTTCAAAAACACTTTAGAAAACTGATTCGGGCCGAATAGCAAAACAAACTTGTAGCCAATCAGCAATAAGGGGCGTGTCTACTCGTGATGTGGAGGAGAGAGCTTTCAGTGCATGGGACGGACATTAGCCGAGCCGAGCGACAGAAAGATAGAGATGGAGGATAACAAACAAACGAGGAAACGGTCTGCGGAACGATAAGGCAAGAAGTAGGATCCGTGTAAATATCGGATCAGCTTTCCAGCGCTGGAGAGAACTCAAGGAGCGGAGGCCTGCGATCGGACGCCGAGGTTGCTTTGTTTCTTCTCAATAGGTGAGTAACACCGTGTCTACAACAGCTAAAGTCTGCCTACACTGGACGCGATCAAACCACCGTTGAAAACCATTTGAAATTTGTGTCAGCACGTCATAAATAGAACCCGGCAGCAGTTTTCTGTCGGGATTTGTTGCACCGCTCCGCTCACGTCTGTAGACACGGTGTAATATTGGTTTTGCTTTGTTTCACAGAACTAATTGTTGCCTGGGTTGCGTACGTATATGTGGGGCGGAGCTATTAAAATATGGGCAAGACCGTTTTGGGGTAGGGGCGTGTTTGTTTTGGTGATTTCAAATATCAACATTGGCTACCAGAAATCGCTTACTCTGCCTTTAATTCAGTGTTACTTACCATTTCTTGTTTTTTAAATGTACCTTCAGTTTCTGAATGAAAAAGATTTCTACACAATTTTTTTTTCATTATATAACCCTGATTTAGTGGACTTTTTCTCTTGCTTGTCTGCCATCTAGATTGTAGCCAACACTTCACAGCAATGGATACATGCAAGAAGGTTGAAGGCGGTGTGGTTTTCACATGGATATAGAGCCTTAAATTGCTGTCTAGGTAAGTGTATATTTGAGGATCCCCAATTTATTGGGCATTTTTTGTTAGTGAATCTGAGATCAGCTTAAACTCCTAATTATTTTCAGCAGCGAGTCTGCCAGAAGCTACATGAGGATGGTTAAATGCAGCTTGTAGCCGATCTGTGCGAAGCCTGACCCAGACCAAGGCTAAGTTTGTTGTTGACTAAAGTCAGTCTGCTCTGAACAGGGGTGGACTGTTGCTTTGCCAAAGGCTGACGGTTTTGTAGCCAAAGGCAATGACCATCCTTTGCCCTGGGCAATGATATGAGCGATGCAGCGAACGAGGGCTGAAAACATAGCTGCTTCTACAGAGTGGATCTCCTGCCATCACTGCTTACGAGGCATTGCTTTTTTTCAAGAGAAAATGACATCTAACTGTACTTTTTGACATATTCATGCAATAATTATTAAGAGTTGCATGCCAATGAAACTGAAATCAGGAAAAAAGTAGCGTGTTATTACCATGTTTTTTGGACACTTTATGAATAAGACTTTCCTATTCATACACAGTACACACATATATTATTTAAAGAAAAACTTTTTTTTTGGATGCGATTAATCTTTTGACAGCACTAATATATATATATGTATATACATGCTTAATTCGAAGGGAATGTAAGATTATTTTTCTTACCCTGCTGAGAGTTTTTTTTTTTTTTTTTTTACAAGATTTAATATCTTAAGTAAGTATCTTAAGGAAAGTTTAGATATTTGTACTGGAAAACAAGACAAAAATACTGAGTTAGGATATAATTTTTTTCAGTGTTGAAGTATCTTGTAAATACTATGATACAGGAATGGTAATCATAATATTAATATCATGATATATATTAAAATACCATTTTTATGGCATTTTTAGATTTTATTTTATAAATGTTTATCAGGCAACTTCCCAATTATAATAAGTTATAAATTTATTTCTGGTCATTTTTTGTAAGATTTCCCAAGTACGCACAAGCAGAGATTGGCCTAGTGCACTTTTGTGCTACATATTTACATTTATGCATTTAGCGGACACTTATCTGAAGCTTAACCTCTGATCTCTAATTTAGAAAGCATTTCTTATTGAATGCTAGTTAAATGTTTAAATTGGCCTGATCAGGCGTAGCTAACTATGGTCACACGTTCCATTGAACTCTATTGGTAATGACGGAAGTTGAGACCGTAGATGCTTTTGGGAAACACACTCCAGATTGACAAAGCAAACAGCCCTTGGAAAAGATCTGCAAAAACCACAGACACTTTGCATGGACTTTGCTACATAGCACGCGTCACAAACATCCAAACCGATGCGATGATCCTCAGATTCTGCAGAGTCAGAAATTAGGTAATAATATTCCATATTAAACTTTATTGGACCAACTATTTCCAAAAAGCTGTAGTGAGTTTTAAATAGCAGGCTCTGTCTTCATTAAAGCCTTCGTCGTGTGGCTTTTTGTGCAAATGCGCTGTACATCTGGGCACCACATTGGCTTCCACGGTGGCTGGCTGGCTTTGGCACCCATCGTAAGCCCATTACAACCCCAGTCTGCCAGGCCTCCAGGAGCCCGAGCGGCGGGCTGCGCGCCAGACCCCTCCACACCACTCACTTCAACAAACAACGGCGAGAGAAACCCGAGACGCCGAGAGTCACTGACCTAATGTTCATCTAGACCAAGGGCCAAGGCCTAGTTCACACTGGGAAGCATCGCGTGTCAAGACGGACATGTTGATGTGTGTGCAAATGGGAGATTCTGCTTCCGTTCAGCGGATGTCTGCGAGGGTCAAACACGGGCGCAACTTCACATTTGCTGAGGGGTATGCAAGATCAGTGTTGGCGCCCCCCTGTATTCTAGCCCCTAACACTAACTCCAGCAGAAAACGTTCTGCAAGTCAATGACCAAAAGACCATTAACTAGCTTGGGCATGGAAGGATACAGACTCATCAGGGGTGAAAAAAATGACTAAGGTCCGAACCCACTCCGCCATTTTCAATACCATAGGGGGGAAAAAATCAAAATCAAAAGTGTGTTGTATAACAACCTTTTTAACTCCTGATGGCTTTTTTTTTTTTTTT
>NW_015641045.1:541732-559372 GCF_001515625.1 Sinocyclocheilus rhinocerous | reverse complement strand
ATGGAAAATTTGCCATGCTTAAGTGGAAGATTTCTGCCACCTGGTAGAAATACAAACACTATTGAAATTAATGTCATGATATTCCCACTATGATCACAATTTCCACTCCGTAATATAGCTCTTTTCACATGTTTTGATTTCGGATTTATATTTAGACATTATAAAATCACTATTATAACATTTAAAAATCACTTCATGTCAAAGTTCAGCATTGTTTTATACTAAGTATGAAGTAGCAAGAGTTTTCAAAAAACTCATCGGATCTACTTGAATCACACAAATGGCCTATTTTGAATTCAAAATGGCAATTTTTTATATCCTTGTTAATAATCTTCTCAGTTCCTTTCAAATTTAAATCAAATGCCAATTCACAAACATCGTGACTTTTTTATTTTTTGAGAGATACTCAGAAATGAACTTATATTAACGTTAACGTCACTTTGGTCTCTTAGGCAAAAACGTTAAATGTTGATAATATAAATTATACGAATATAAATATATACATGTAAATATTTTCAAAATATATACTATATGTGTGTGTATTTATATATACATAATAAATATACACAGTACACACATATATTATTTAAAGAAAAACTTTTTTTTTGGATGCGATTAATCTTTTGACAGCACTAATATATATATATGTATATACATGCTTAATTCGAAGGGAATGTAAGATTATTTTTCTTACCCTGCTGAGAGTTTTTTTTTTTTTTTTTTTACAAGATTTAATATCTTAAGTAAGTATCTTAAGGAAAGTTTAGATATTTGTACTGGAAAACAAGACAAAAATACTGAGTTAGGATATAATTTTTTTCAGTGTTGAAGTATCTTGTAAATACTATGATACAGGAATGGTAATCATAATATTAATATCATGATATATATTAAAATACCATTTTTATGGCATTTTTAGATTTTATTTTATAAATGTTTATCAGGCAACTTCCCAATTATAATAAGTTATAAATTTATTTCTGGTCATTTTTTGTAAGATTTCCCAAGTACGCACAAGCAGAGATTGGCCTAGTGCACTTTTGTGCTACATATTTACATTTATGCATTTAGCGGACACTTATCTGAAGCTTAACCTCTGATCTCTAATTTAGAAAGCATTTCTTATTGAATGCTAGTTAAATGTTTAAATTGGCCTGATCAGGCGTAGCTAACTATGGTCACACGTTCCATTGAACTCTATTGGTAATGACGGAAGTTGAGACCGTAGATGCTTTTGGGAAACACACTCCAGATTGACAAAGCAAACAGCCCTTGGAAAAGATCTGCAAAAACCACAGACACTTTGCATGGACTTTGCTACATAGCACGCGTCACACACATCCAAACCGATGCGATGATCCTCAGATTCTGCAGAGTCAGAAATTAGGTAATAATATTCCATATTAAACTTTATTGGACCAACTATTTCCAAAAAGCTGTAGTGAGTTTTAAATAGCAGGCTCTCTCTTCATTAAAGCCTTCGTCGTGTGGCTTTTTGTGCGTTCACAAACATCGTGACTTTTTTATTTTTTGAGAGATACTCAGAAATTAACTTATATTAACGTTAATCACTTTGGTCTCTTAGGCAAAAACGTTAAATGTTGAATGCCTTTATAGAGTAAGCTTACCAATTTCTGTTAGTTCACTTGGATATTGCTGTCCTTATTTTAATGAATTGTTCTTTTTCCGCTTTGTCTTTTCTGTTCTGCGCCCAGAGCGTTTCTGCACCAGTAATGTGTCGAAGGGTGAGCGGTTGATATGTAGGCCTACTCAGTTTATTATACATTTTGAACTCATTAAAAATGCTAAAAACCGTTAAATAGAAATGTTTCATTACATTATAAGCTTTTTATTATTTACAACATTTTATCACAGAATGATTTCGGCAAAAGGGCCCCCCCCCCCTCTGTTCGGCGCCCCTATGCACAGCATATACTGCATACCCCGTTTTTGCGCCACTGGCAAAACATGCAGGTACGATGACTGGGTGACCATATATTTCACATGGGCTGTAATAAACTCGCATTCCAAATGCTCCACCGTTCAACCGTTTAAAAATAATTATCATAATAAATTCCAGTGCAGGTTTTGTACTCTAATAGTCACTAGAGGTTTTCGGCTCAGAAATAACACACAAACGGTGTACAAGGACACTGACAAAACAAAACCAACAACCCAAGAACAGAACATATAAAAGCATTAGCATTTCTGTGCATTTCCTGTCATTTAATACATAGAAATTCATTAAATGTGTTATTTTTATTTTCTCAGTTTTAATGTATAGAAGATTGTTAAGGTTGCTCTATAATAATTAATCAAAGCTATTTTCCTATTATCTCAGTTTTTCCTGTAATTAAGCCAAATACGGTTCTGATTACAGGACCCAGAGGAACTTGGTTTCAGCGTGGTTTCTCTCTGATCATAAAGCTGCCAAAACCATAGCTTAGAAAGAAATGTGGTTTCGGTTGGTTGTGTTAGTTATTTCTTTTCTTTTTTTTGAGGATTAATTTGCCTTAATCTGAGAAGGTTTTTTATTTTTTATCTTATTTTATTTTGTTTTGAAACAATTAGAAAGAATTTAATTGAACACTGCAAAATACAGTCTGAAAGACAACGGTGTTTCACATTTGAACATGTTTTTGCAAAACATGCATTGTAAAATGCATTATAATCTCTTAAAATACATATGATTCATTTTTGATTATGTGAAATTCATTATGGGGATAACACTGATATATTATGTTTGTAATATCACTTAACATTAATGTGTGTGTGTGTGTGTGTGTGTGTGTGTGTGTAGTATTATAATTGTATGTTATTTAATTATTTTACATATTTTATAAATAGTATCTAATTTACATAATGACAACAACCTGGATTTATTTCTTTATTTAATTTAAATCCAACCATGTAGTGTGTGTGACAAGATGTGTATTAACAAATCGCACCAAACTGCATTTGGTTTTGGGATTCTCCGTTATAAATTACCATGACAACTAGCATCATCTTAATGTATTAATGTCCAGTTAGAATGTGTTTTTGTCTTTAAGCTCTAGATTTGTGTTAAAGCTGTTTGCATTGCTGTTATGTAAAATGCTTTGAAACTGGTGAAATAATGAGGCCCACAAAAAAAAAAAATAGTGATTCTTTTTTTAATATTTTTTACAGAACTGAAGATTTACATCAAAGGGGATACTGCAGGGAGTGGACTCGAAATGTCTCAATAATCTGTCAAAACTGTACAGCATTTCAACAAGCAGCCTCTGGTTACCATGGAAACATTTACCCTGTCTCCAACACTGTCACATCTTAATGGTTGAGAAAAAAAAATCACCTAACTGAATGAGGAACAAAAAAAAAGTGTTTCATTCCATAAATCAGTGTTTGTTTGTGATGCGCTCCTCCGATCAAGGTTTTTCTTTGCACAAACTCTCCACAGCCGTTTTCTCTCCCAGTGCATGAAACGTGTTCTCAGGTTTCATAATATACTGCTATCATATCCAGTGATTTCTGAGTGAGGTAATATGTTGGAATGAGAGTAAATGATCAGCTCTTCATCGTGTGTGTGTGTTTGTGCACATGTGATTTACTCAACCATTTTCATCATCCAACAAATGAAAGTACACATTTTCTGATGTAGTTTGTTTAGCGTTGCTAAAGGGGCTTCAGTGACGCGTGAACATAAATAAGAGGCTGACGAACAAATGCATTTCCCAGCTCTGTCTCTCTCTGTAAGCATGGTTGGGGGAAAACATGAAAAAAAAAAAAACAGAAAATAAAATGCAAATCACTCTCTTATCAACAGATCCTTCAGTGAAACTTGAGTCTGCCCCAAAATGCAATACTTTAAACAAAGAGTTTCTCTTTCACGTCTCGTTCTTTATAGTCTTTTGAATTGGATTGGCCACATTTGTAAAGTTCCTGGCCTGTACAAAAATGCCCAGGTAGATCGGTTTACGTTTCAGACAGATGTAGTTTGTGAACGACTAGCATGGTCAGCGATGCTCATGCTTGATTTCTGATTTAGGTGGCTCCACAAATAGAGGAAGCAGATGAAGGTGCTGAGTAATCTGAGCATCAGAAGAGGCTGGTTAAGGTGCTCTGCGATGGACTCCGGCATTCGTGAACGTCCAGGCTGCCCGGGACGGAGGTCAGTACGGAGGTGACAGTGGGCATTGTGGGGTTGGTCAGGTCTGTGAGGGTCGTTGGAGTGCTGGATGGGCTCATGGAGGCGTTGGAAATCTCCGAGGCCGGTCCGGACGGCGTTCCTCCAGGCAGGGTCGACCCATCCAAGGCCTTGTCCACACCCGTGTTATCCTGGCGCAGGAGGTTTCGTCTGAACTTGGCCCGAGCGTTTTGAAACCAGACCTGCGAACCGAGACGCCAGATGTTAGAAAAAAACCACAGACGAGAAAACCATGCGATGCTCAGAGGAAGAACGTTCGTCTCATCAAAGCCGAATGACGGCCAATGACAATTAGCGCTTTGAGATTTTATTTTTACTTGAATATCTCAGATTTTTACTTTCCGTTTGTCCCCTGGATGTTTTGCCACAGCAACTGCGTTTCGTTTTTTTTTTTCTGGTTTCAGTGATATGACAAACAGCTGTTTCTTTTATTTCCAGACATACTCTAACACCTTGTGTTTTATTTGTGCATGTAATTAATTCAGATTTCTCTCTTTCAGGAACAAATTAATAGCATTCCATTGAGGAGACCAGGCTTGTGAATTACATTTGATTCATTCCTCAAGTCGTTTTTTAATCAGCCTAATTTGTTGCTGATGTGAAGGAATGTGCTGTTTTTGACAATGTTTTACTTAATATGTATATTGGGTTATATGTGACCCTGGACCACAAAACCAGTCTTAAGTCGCTGGGGTATATTTGTAGCAATAGCCAAAAATAATTTTTTTTGCACCCTCAGATTCCAGATATTCAAATAGTTGTATCTCGGCCAAATATTGTCCTATCCTAACAAACCATACATCAATGGAAAGCGTATTTATTCAGCTTTCAGATGATGTATAAATCTCAATTTCGAAAAATGGACCCTTATGCCTGGTTTTGTGGTCTAGGGTCACATATTATATTAAGTTCAACTTTATTTGCATACATACAGTACACTCACCTTTATGTGCAGTGATTGACAGGCAGGTAAGTGGTTTTTCACTGCTGTCTTGGATACATTAAGATGGTTAGAGTTTACTGTGACCACGGTTATATGTGACCCTGGACCACAAAACCAGTCTTAAGTCGCTGGGGTATATTTGTAGCAATAGCCAAAAATAATTTTTTTTGCACCCTCAGATTCCAGATATTCAAATAGTTGTATCTCGGCCAAATATTGTCCTATCCTAACAAACCATACATCAATGGAAAGCGTATTTATTCAGCTTTCAGATGATGTATAAATCTCAATTTCGAAAAATGGACCCTTATGCCTGGTTTTGTGGTCTAGGGTCACATATTATATTAAGTTCAACTTTATTTGCATACATACAGTACACTCACCTAAAGCGATATATACAATTTAGCAAATCCCTACTGCTTGAATATTATTGTCTCAAAATGTAACTATAATATCACTTAGTTCCGTTAAATATACAAATATGTCCTACTTTATCTGCATACATGCATTATATACAGTATATAGCAAATCTTATCTGCTTGATTGCTTGTATTGTCGCAAAATGTAACTCTATTATTGTCCAGCTCTAATCTGCTAAATGCAACTGTAATGCATGAAGATATTATAAACGTCATCATCGTGATTTTCTGTAAACCTGCTCTGAAACAATGTGTATTGTGAAAGGTGCTATACAAACAAATTTGACTAATATAAAAAAACTAAAGGCTTTCACGGTCAGTATGCTAAAATCTCAAAGCTAAAATGACTTGCATAGAGCGAAAACGATTAGTCTAAATGAAGCGAGTTTTCTGACCTGTAGAACACGCTTGGTGAGGCCTGTTTTCTGGGCCAGCTGTTTCAGGTCCTTGGCGTCAGGATTGTGGTTGATGGCAAAATACGACTTCATGGTCCTCAGCTGATGGTGTTTAAATGACGTTCTCATGCGCTTGGTCTTCTGGCTGGTGCTGTACTGCGAGTCTCTGTCCATTGGATCGCCATCATTTTCGTTGCAGCTCAATGCTAAATCCAAAAACGCAAAATGTATTAGCTGTGTTGCTGTTATTGATCCCAAAATGAGTGCATACATTTCAAAAGCTTAAAACTACACATGCAAATGACGTTTTCCCTAATGCTAAACTTGTATAGTGTAGCACTGCAGTTGAATAAATGCAGAAAGCTGAAACTCGACAATAAATACATGAGATGCAATGACAGAACGATCAGATGCTGTGATGAGAATGAGGACGTGCCTCTCAGATTCTTTCGTTTCTTTGATTGCCCTCCAACATTGTGTTTAGTCTTGGATTTGACTACTCAAAGGAGCCACAGCACCATCATGTTGCTGTGTTTGCAACTTACTGCATGCATAATAATCTGCATTATGCTGTAGTCTTACATCATGCTCTTTTGGTCTTTTTAAAAAAACAATTTGATTCTAAATGCAATAGACGTGTTTTGAAAGCATGCAAGTCTGCATCATGACTTTTATTTCATTTTTCAAATCTGAGTGGTTTTACCCGTTTTTACAGCAACCCCACCCCCCACATATGGCCATATCTTCGTTTCTGTTTGTATGGTGTCTTGTGTAGGATTTGGTTGTGAAAAGCCCACACTATCTGTCTTGAACACAAGTGTTTAGGAGATAGGCCTGTCTGAATGTGTCAGAAATATGTTTGCGCCAGTTCCAAATTCTTGGCAGAAGTGTATGTGTTGCTAGACGCATGACAGTTCAGAATTATGTTTTCTCTGACAACTACAAATATTAGTCATTGAAAATGGTCTGATCAACACTTCAGATAATTAACCTTGAATGCTTTACAACGCTGCACATGGTGAACAAATGTTTCCTCCTGATATAAATATGGCCATTGAGAAATACTGTTACCTTTACTACAGTGATGCCCGTCAAGAGCAGTTATCTTCACTGAACACAGAATTATTTATGTGCACATGGTTACTGTAGTATTGCAATGATGAACTGTGTCTTTATTGTTCTTGTTTTTCAGGTTTTGATCTCGCTGTTGTGTTCGTGCTGTTGTTTAAAGTGTGAGCTGATGGGGGCAGCAATGATCTGACTGTGTCTGACTCTCAGAGAGCAGAGAAACACCAAAGTTCACTCGCTCTAGTTGACTCGTGTTTTTGTCAAACGGTTGATCTGATTTCAAAACGTTTCTATTTTCCATTTTAAGTCCATGTAAATTGAACAGTTCTTCAGAAGCCGGTTAGTCCACCAAACAAGACCGCAATTGTTGTGATCAATTTGCCAACTTCAATTAACGATCCCAAGACAACAAGATTTACAAAGCAACCAAACATTCTGAGTTTAAAGTGATAAAAAAGCATCGTATTTACACATTTTACAGTGGAAATATAGCTTGGAGATATAATAAAAACTCGTGATAAACTTGTATTTTATAGTTATAGTCTTAACTATAAAAGTCTTTTTTTAGAAAAACATTTTATTTATTAATTTCGCTTTCGCTCAGTTTATCTGAAATTAAATCCAGGCACCAAAGAAAATGATGAATATTCGTGAAGTTCGTAGATTATATCATCTTATTTGATTAAAAAGTAGTTTTTTTTACCCAATAGGCTAATATGCTTTGTTTGGACGAATGCATAACATCTTTTTTTAGAGCAAAAAGCATAGTAAATTAATTCGTCTGAATTTGCCTGGAAAAGCTTAAGTTTTTCCCTTTCTTTCTTTCTTTCTTTCTTTCACTTGTGTTTAATCTTCCGGAGGTCTCGACTAGCATCTAAGCCATTTTCCACTTGTCAGTCTCTGTAGTCGTCATCATTCCTCTGTTTGGTCCTCAAGCAGGGGCCCAAAATGCCCCGTTGAGGGGCCCGAAATACCCGAGCGAACAAGTCACGTTGTTCCAAATTGTTCAGCACAAGCTCAAGTGCTTTAGTAGAAATCTGTGATGTGTGTCGATTGTCTTTTTTTTTAAAGTGGCGGATTTTTGTCTTTTTCCTAGTCTAAAGAAGTGAACGCATGTCTCTCGTTTTTTGGAAGAAATATATTTTTTAACAATTTTATAAATACGAAATGTTTAATACAGTAGCTATTATGATATAGTAAAGAATTGCGCTCTTTTACAAAACTATCATCGCCTATGCTATGCTTTATGAACTTTAGATGTTTCAAACGAATTGGAATGTAAAATTATTTTGAATGTATAAAAAGAAATTAAATATTGAAATATTATTCAAACAATTAAATATTATTTACAAAAAAAAAAAAAGTTAATTGGTTAGTCAGGACTGCACTCAAATGGATTTTTTAAATGTTTCCCGCATTTTTACAGCTTTATTTTCGCTTTTTTTCCCTGTTAGAAAACAGTTTATTTATTGCATGTGTACTTTCAATTAAATAAAAATACAATCATGTTTATAAAAGTCGTACTTTATTGTTCAAAATAGTGGCAGCTAACAGTATTGTTTAAGCGAAATCCAGACTCCAGGTTGAGTTTACACTCGCAGCACTTCAGACAGCGCATGTGCCACTGCTTGTCCACGGCGAGCAGGTAATAGCGGTCAGAGATCTTCCCTCCGCAGCCCGCGCACAGAGCCCCCCGCTCCCCGCTGATCGAAGGCATGTTCTGCACAAACACAGGCGAACAGCGCGCTCATTAAAGACAGGAACTCAAAGCCCAGTTTCATTCACATACTCTATATCTACACCATTATCTGCAGTGTTATACAAATGAATATTTCTAATGGCAGATTAGTAACCCATAAAATACACAACGCGTGTTTAAAGTGTCTGGGTTCAGTAATTAGTGAAAACACTATTTTACGCATTTGCTGATGAAAAATGTCCAAAAAAATCAGACATTACTAGTTTTCGCTTCTGTAGAGAATGGGAGGGGCGTGAGATTGAGAAGATAAATATAGAAGTGTATTCAGTGAGTGAGTGTACTCTGATTTGTATTTAATATTTCCCGTGACAACGGAATGCCACGAATAATACGAAAATAACCACAAGAAAAGATTATATTATGCATGCCTCCATTCACGTCGTTTTTTGCTTTAACAAAGGCACAGTTGTGATACATATATAAGCAAATTAATCAAAGGCTGAGCTTGGTTTATTGTGTTTACGTTCGGCGTGTTGTGTGGCCTTAGATACACACAGCAAACACACTCGTGATATATGTAGGCTTCTACACACACACACACACTTGTGTAAGAATAAAATATTGTTTTATTCTTTAGCATTTCTTTATTTGTAATTTTGGATTTGTCATCGTGTAAGTTTTGAGATGCAGTGTTAAAAATGTCAAAACAGTTTTAAGCGTGCATTATTGCTCAAAAAATATTGTAATGGTAATGGATTTAACGTAAGGTTCTGCATTGTCTTTTTTTTTGTTGCTGTTGTTAATCACAGATATTATGGGCCAAAACAATGCCAATATATTTTAGTTGGATCACAACATCTGCTAATGTTTTTAATCGTAATTATATCACTCGTATATTATGAAAAAAGAAAATAATATTTTTGCGTCACTTAAAGTGCGTAAGCGTTTGTAAAATAATGAGAATTTCTTTTAAGTATATCAGTATATGTAACCGAATCTGGATTTTCTTGCTCGCTAATTGCTTATTATTTCACCACTTTATCGAACAACCACACTTTTACAGTAGAAATTAAATTGGACTACAGGCCATTTAAAATTGATACCGTTTCTCGTAGCTTTCTGTAACGATTTGCATTCCACTCGTGACAAAAGGTTTACAAGTAATGCATTGAAGACGAGGCCTGTGGTTTTGGCTTTGCAGAAGTTTGAAGTTTGTTTAAATGGCCAAGATCGGAATCACATCTTTGGGCCTCTATTGCACTGTTGGAATAACGGTTCAGTTATCATAGGCTGTTAGGATTTCCAAGCAAGCGCCTGGAGCGAGAGGCATGGCTTTCTCCTACCGTCTCTGTTTCCCCCATATCTATGGCCGAGCTGATAGTCGCCGAATCGCTCTTTCCTCTCCGCTCCATTTCTTCCATAACACCATGCATCTCGCCTCCAGGCAGACCGTGGAAAAGCATCGTTGCCGCAGATGAGACCGAATAGCACGTGTTTCCGTCAGATCTGCAACCCAAGATTTCCGTGAGACGCACTTCTAGCCCTGTGCAGTTCATATGGCCTCTCTCGCTCTCATCAAATAATTCCCGTTTGGAGGATCTGATCGGTCTAAACGGTGTTCGTTTATCAGAAATGTCAACTCCGTATTCTGATGGATTCTTTTAAATGCATCGAAGTGTGAGATCGCAAAACATGCAGCCAGATCGGTTTAGCCTATGAGAGCATTCCGGAGCTTTGAGGACATACCAGCTACTGAAGCCCCTCTACATGTGTGACACTGGACCCTCCTATTTCTTCGCGAGTAACTTTCAGTTACCACATTTTGGACATGCATTTGTCAGTGTAAGAGTTCAGTTTTTCTTTCTTGTCTTTTCAGAAATCAGTTTTGGAGCATGACTGCCGCCGGTCATTACACACACACACACACACACACACACAAATCCGTTATTGCATCGCCGAAGAATAAAAAATATATAATCCCGAAATGCCTGGGAGGAACGACTACAATGACGATTCAGATTCTGCAAGTGGTTATATCTTCATCCACGTCTCTTCACCTCCTCCACGACAGTTTGTCATCACACGCACACCAAAAATGTCCAATTTCAGTAGGCTTCAGCTTGGGTAAAAATCAACTCAAAGGTTTGTTCTAACAAATGAGGTGGTTGTCCTGTCATATACAGCACTAGCTGTTGTTGTTCGTCCCGCATGCAGTAGGATCAGCATGTAAGCAACTGAGAAGGAGGAGGAGTTGAGGACACTTTTGGTTTGTATAATCCAGTGAAGACAGTGAGGTTCCCTGCGCTCTTCCCTCTCCGAACGTGAGCAAACCCAACGCGCCTTTTCTACCGGGACTTTGACGTCACGCCGTTTCGTTCGTGATTATTGGCTGTTCGAATTCTTGATACACGCACTGTATCGAATTGTTGCAGGGATTTGAATGTCAGCTGGACCGAAATTTGATGGTAACTAAAGACTTTCTGAAAAGACATTTTTTCGATATTCTTTTTTTATAGACAAGTTTAATGCGCTGGAAAGCTTAAGTAATTAGATTTAGTGAGCATCGGACTTGATATGAGCGACTTGCAGTGAGATATAAACTTAAACTTTCGCGAACTGGACATTTCGCGTCTTCGTCTGAAGTGAAAAGTGAATCGCTCCGATTTGTGATTTCATTAATTCCATAAGCCTATTCTTTAATATGGAACTGTAAGTCGATGTCTCATGCCATGCAGTGATTAATGTAAAAATAATAATTTATCTTTTGTTTAGCATTAGCTCAAACGTATTGGTTTTCGGGTTGATCTGCTTCACTAGACAAACCGCCTCGGTGTTTTAGAGCACCGGCCCCGGAGACTTCCCCGTGACTGCTTTAAACAAAAGGATCCAGAAGAACGGAATAGTCTCTTCCTACTGACAGCATTGAGTGTACAACTCAGAGTATCTGTGAGAAGTCCAATTAACGTCAGTGTCACAGTCAATTCGGCTGTTTCATCACTCTAACCTGCTTTTTTAAAAACCTCTATATTGTATTGTTCTACCAAACGTTGGGAAGATGCAATACTAATAATCTCTTTCATGTGCGTGGTTTTCTTCACATTTATATTTTTCACATATTTTAGTGTTCCTCGTAATATTTTCTAAATTTTTAATGTCATTCTGGGAGCATTATATTTTCCCCAAAATAAGCTTTCATTAATAATATTATATATATATATATATATATATATATATATATAAATCTCAATGATGTGAGTGTTTGGAAAGCTAAGGAAAACACTCACAATGAATATCTCGGATCATCCATTATTAATGGCCGTCCTCTTTTGTACCTCATATGGACTGCTGTGAAGCACTGGTTCCAAATCCCAAAAGGCCATATATTTGTTTTACTCATTCAGTCCATCCGGTATAATAGGCGATGATTCTAACAGCGCAAAGAGAGACACTTCTCTGATGTCCACGCAGTGACTTAAGGGTTAGAAAAACGGACAGAAGCACAGAAGAGATTAAATTTAGCATATAACATAATTATTTTCTTTTTACATTTTAGTCCATTTTTCTATTTAAATGTTTTTGCACTGATTTTTGCGGTGGCGTTTTCAGTTGCTCATTTAATTTTTTTAGTTTTGTTTTTACTCTAAAAATTCATAATGCACTCTTAATTGGCGCTCTGAACTTAATTGGCGAGACAGTATTAATTTCGAGCCCTAGAGAGCAGCGGACCTCAGGAACAAACCAGTGGGAGACAAATTCATACAGCCCCCACGTGACTCGTGTTTTAACAAAATAGGTATGATAGCTCGACGCAAAAATCAATTGATTTTTGAGTGCCACTGTTTGAAAGAGTTAATATAGCAATGATGATCCGCAAAGAAATGGATTTATATTTTGTAATGCTTTTATATGTTGTACTGTGAAGTCCATATGCTTCACTATAATCACAGCAGTGCTTTAACCTAATTAAAAACCTGTTTTGCTGAATAAGCGCTTTAATAACAAATACTGCTCATTCAAACTTTGTTAGTGTATTTGCTTTCGCCTTCCATTTGCATTATAGCCCACTGAACACGAAACATTTTAGCATGCACAAAATAATAGCCTAAGTAGTGCAAAAATATTTCACATTTTGTGCAAAAGTTTTGAAATAATGTACATGGCGCAAAAATTATAAAAATGCTTAGACATTGTTTTACACTATATTAGGTTTAATATTTACTCTCTTTGTGAAATTTCTGCCAAATCTGTTTGAAATGTGTTTGGGTTTAATTACAGTTCATAAACAACGTTCTTGTACGCCGTGTTAAAACCAAAATCCTTATTTCAAGAAGCTGCGGGAAGAGCTCGTTAGTTGCTCAAAAAATTGTCATTGGTTCTTGTTTATTCTTCAAAAAGCTTCTGCACCCTCCAATAGGACAACCTGAATGTAAGCGTGTTTCCAAGCAGCACAACAGATTAAGGCTGGCATTAACTCTGACACAATATCAGCTTGTGTCTTATAAACAAACACCTGGCTTTTTGACAACACAATGAGCTTCACATACATTGCTGGGAAGTGTAACCGTAGTGAACTGTGTATTTTAATTCAGTGCTGTGAACTAATAAACATTCTTTAAAATTGGCCGTTTATTGTATGTGGCTCATAAATTGTAAATGATGTGATGTAATCGATCGTCATTAGCTATATGATGCACTTGAAGGCTATAGGTTCAGCTCACTGGATAAAGAAAAGTCCCTGCTGGTTTGTCTCAAACATACGGGCCATTCAAACGCTTTAAGAGGAAAATTACACCAAGGAATTTAACCCATCATTTTCTAATCTGAGCTGAGTGACATTGTCCAAAATATTCTTATTTTCATGTGACTTTTTCTGTATCACACAGTCACAGTAATAAGAAGGAAAAAAGACGGTCAGCGAGACGGACATGCAAGAGAAAACAGCAGGACGCTGCATGCTAACTCGTTTTTGCAGTAAGTGTGCAATAACGTCCAATTGTGGGAATCTGGGGGAAACCCTAGAACAAACACTTGACTGAAAAAAGCCACACATTTGTCCACTGATCCAAATATTTAGGCTACTCACTCAATGAAAAATAATGGAATGCCATACGTTCCAAAAATACACACTATGAGCTGTCACGAGAGGAACAGGTGCAGCTACTGTTTATGTAGAGTGACAAATATAACAGTTAATTTACCACAGTCCTGGCAATCATTGGGGCCTATTAAGCTGATCTGAACTGTGATGATAGTAGTAGCTATAGTAATAGTAATGTAGACAGATAGACTATTAATCAAAGTACCCACGGCATGGAAGGGCAGGCGTTAATATTAAAGTTGTATTGCACAAATATGAAAAGGCATGTTAAGCTCCAAAATCCTTATGCAAATGAAATCCAGTGTAATACCCTTAATTGAATACATGCATATTTATAATGTGCGCTCTCTGTCTAGTATAGGCTACTAATGTTGGCTTATACATTAAACATTTCAGTGCGTGATATCGTGAGGCGTGTGCGAAATATCGTGATTCCGTCAAATCTAAAAACTGCGGTTAAGGACAAAGCACATAACCTCTAACACTTAAACTGCATCTACACTTCTGAGCATATATGTAGTTTGCTTACAGACAGTGTGCGAATTATAGGGGATTTCGGAGGAGCAGACCCCTTTTAAGGTTTGAATAAGGAAAGGGGGCGTCTTAGTAAAAGAAAACATTTTTTTTAAATGCAAACAAATAGCCATTTGTATGTTTCAATAGGGGGTTTCAAACGTTTCATTAACGCTACAAGTACGACTACAAGTTAGTCAGAGCGCATAGCGATTTTCACCTGTCGCGAAATTCGCAAGAGGTTGCGTTTTCGCTAGAGGGAGATCATCATAGCAACAGTAGGCTACACTGCGCACGCGCTTTCCAATAGGATCAATTTGCGTAAGCATGACTTTTTTTGTCACTTTATTGTAGAATTAGATTTACATAATAAAGATAATAATAGTTTTAGTAAGTATTTTAGAAAAAAAACGTTTGTGTTTTGTTTATAAATAAATAAATAATTGACGTTTAGCTAGTTAGTTACACGCCAAATTACAATTTGCATTGCGTGAGACGACATTATGCCCTGAAAACTACCTTTACAGTTAATATATTTAATAATTTAAAATTCCCTTTAAAAAGTCGACCATTTGAAAGTCACAGTATGACTCGTAAATTTTTTATAGCCTAGGCTATTTCCCCTTTTACACAATTATTTATCAGTTTAGTTCACTGTGGTTTTCATGCCACCCTGTTTGGTTTGTCAAACAGCGTCTCTGATTTCATAAACGTCTGCTTTATATTCCTCAGTGCTGTTTCAGTCAGATCTAATAACTGGAGCTCGGTGTTTAATATGGTTTGTACTCAAACACCAGGGAAAGCGAGCGCGTTTTGTCTGCCGCCTTTGTATCTCTCCCCGTGATAATTCTATCTAGCTCTGATCAAACCACTGATATTTCTGTGCTGAGATTTGGGGCTTTCACTACGAACGAATAGAGCAACACTGACCCACTCCCGGTGATCGTTAATCATTTATCCAGAGAGAACAGTGAAAGCTGGGCTGAAAAAATACCGACAGATGATTCTAACAGCGCAAAGAGAGACACTTCTCTGATGTCCACGCAGTGACTTAAGGGTTAGAAAAACGGACAGAAGCACAGAAGAGATTAAATTTAGCATATAACATAATTATTTTCTTTTTACATTTTAGTCCATTTTTCTATTTAAATGTTTTTGCACTGATTTTTGCGGTGGCGTTTTCAGTTGCTCATTTAATTTTTTTAGTTTTGTTTTTACTCTAAAAATTCATAATGCACTCTTAATTGGCGCTCTGAACTTAATTGGCGAGACAGTATTAATTTCGAGCCCTAGAGAGCAGCGGACCTCAGGAACAAACCAGTGGGAGACAAATTCATACAGCCCCCACGTGACTCGTGTTTTAACAAAATAGGTATGATAGCTCGACGCAAAAATCAATTGATTTTTGAGTGCCACTGTTTGAAAGAGTTAATATAGCAATGATGATCCGCAAAGAAATGGATTTATATTTTGTAATGCTTTTATATGTTGTACTGTGAAGTCCATATGCTTCACTATAATCACAGCAGTGCTTTAACCTAATTAAAAACCTGTTTTGCTGAATAAGCGCTTTAATAACAAATACTGCTCATTCAAACTTTGTTAGTGTATTTGCTTTCGCCTTCCATTTGCATTATAGCCCACTGAACACGAAACATTTTAGCATGCACAAAATAATAGCCTAAGTAGTGCAAAAATATTTCACATTTTGTGCAAAAGTTTTGAAATAATGTACATGGCGCAAAAATTATAAAAATGCTTAGACATTGTTTTACACTATATTAGGTTTAATATTTACTCTCTTTATGAAATTTCTGCCAAATCTGTTTGAAATGTGTTTGGGTTTAATTACAGTTCATAAACAACGTTCTTGTACGCCGTGTTAAAACCAAAATCCTTATTTCAAGAAGCTGCGGGAAGAGCTCGTTAGTTGCTCAAAAAATTGTCATTGGTTCTTGTTTATTCTTCAAAAAGCTTCTGCACCCTCCAATAGGACAACCTGAATGTAAGCGTGTTTCCAAGCAGCACAACAGATTAAGGCTGGCATTAACTCTGACACAATATCAGCTTGTGTCTTATAAACAAACACCTGGCTTTTTGACAACACAATGAGCTTCACATACATTGCTGGGAAGTGTAACCGTAGTGAACTGTGTATTTTAATTCAGTGCTGTGAACTAATAAACATTCTTTAAAATTGGCCGTTTATTGTATGTGGCTCATAAATTGTAAATGATGTGATGTAATCGATCGTCATTAGCTATATGATGCACTTGAAGGCTATAGGTTCAGCTCACTGGATAAAGAAAAGTCCCTGCTGGTTTGTCTCAAACATACGGGCCATTCAAACGCTTTAAGAGGAAAATTACACCAAGGAATTTAACCCATCATTTTCTAATCTGAGCTGAGTGACATTGTCCAAAATATTCTTATTTTCATGTGACTTTTTCTGTATCACACAGTCACAGTAATAAGAAGGAAAAAAGACGGTCAGCGAGACGGACATGCAAGAGAAAACAGCAGGACGCTGCATGCTAACTCGTTTTTGCAGTAAGTGTGCAATAACGTCCAATTGTGGGAATCTGGGGGAAACCCTAGAACAAACACTTGACTGAAAAAAGCCACACATTTGTCCACTGATCCAAATATTTAGGCTACTCACTCAATGAAAAATAATGGAATGCCATACGTTCCAAAAATACACACTATGAGCTGTCACGAGAGGAACAGGTGCAGCTACTGTTTATGTAGAGTGACAAATATAACAGTTAATTTACCACAGTCCTGGCAATCATTGGGGCCTATTAAGCTGATCTGAACTGTGATGATAGTAGTAGGCTAGCCTATAGGCTAGTAGCTAATAGTAATGTAGTAGACTATTAATAAAAAGTACCCACGGCATTGAAGGGCAGGCGAAAATATTAAAGTTTTATTGCACAAATATAAAAAGGCATGTTAAGCTCCCAAATCCTTATGCAAATGAAATCCTGTGTAATACCCTTAATTGAATACATGCATATTTATAATGTGCGCTCTCTGTGTAGTATAATGTTGGCTTATACATTAAACATTTCAGTGCGGGATATCGTGAGGTGTGTGCGAAATATGATATTTCGTGAACCCGTCAAATCTAAAAACTGCGGGTAAGGGCAAAATACATAACCTCTAAAACTTAAACAGCACCTATGTAGTTTGTTTACAGACAGTGTGCAAATTAGGGGGGATTTCAGAGGATCAGACCCCCTTTTAAGGTTAGAATAAGGAAGCGGACTTAGTAAAAGTATATATAAGTATATATATATATATATATATATATATG
>NW_015641045.1:535804-541514 GCF_001515625.1 Sinocyclocheilus rhinocerous | reverse complement strand
ATATATACAAACAAATAGGCTATTTGTATTTTTCAGCAGGGGTTCTCAAACGTTTCAGTAACGCTACAAGTTAGCCAGAACGCATAGCGATTTTCACCTAGACGTTTTCGCTGGATGGAGGTAACCATAGCAACAGTACACTGCGCACGCGCTTTCCAATAGCATCAATTTGCGTAAACATCACAATTTTTGTATCACTTTATTATAGAATTAGATTTACATAATAAAGATAATAGTTTTTACATATTTTAGAAAAAAATAAAGAACCTTTAGTTAGCTAGGCTTTTACGTGACAAATTGCAATTTGCATTGCGTGAGATGAACCTCGACAGATTATGCCCTGAAAACTACCTTTACAATTAATACAATTAATACATTTAATAATTTAAAATTATCTTTAAAAAGTCGACCGTTTGAAAAGTCACTGTATAATTCGTACACTAGGCTATTTCGCCTTTCCCCATTGTTTATCATTTTAGTTCAGTGTGGTTTCATATCCTTTCGTTTTACTCAAGACGTTAGCCTACCTATTTGGTTTGTCAAACAGTGTCTCTGATTTCATAAACGTCTGCTTCATATTCCTCAGTGCTGTTTCAGTCAGATCTAATAACTGGAGCTCGGTGTTTAATATGGTTTGTACTCAAACACCAGGGAAAGCGAGCGCGTTTTGTCTTCCGCCTTTGTATCTCTCCCCGTGATAATTCTATCCAGCTCTGATCAAACCACTGATATTTCTGTGCTGAGATTTGAGGCTTTCAGCACGAACGAATGGAGCAACACTGCCTACCCACTCCCGGTGAATGGATCGTTCATTTTTTATCCTGAGAGAACTCTGGAAGCTGAGCTGAAAAAATATATTTTTCTTTTTTATCCTATTAGTAAACGATACAGTATAAAAATAGATATTTTGAAAGTGAAAATTAAGACACAAAAATGTGTCTTAACACAATTAAATAGACTCAATGAAACGATACATGGATGGGTTTTATTTTACACACAGTCAGAGCATCTGTTGGCTGTCTTGCGCGTTCTCTCGGCTCTGAATTAAAAGTGGATGGATAGTGCTGTTTCGCGGCCCTTCTTTTAACCTGTTAATGAGTTCAAGGTTTGCCCTTTACCTTCTGTCTGAATCAGATTCTTCCGATGAGGTGTGAGAGCGGAAACCAATAACAACTTCCTCATCATGACAAGACTGATGCGAGAGGAACGAGTGTTTATACAGGACTATTGCCAAAGTATGATACAGACTACATTATGTGTTCGTGGCTATTTAGCCTATAGGCAATTTAATTCAGATTGACTTAAGGGAGAAATATCAGAAACGTTAGTATGTATTATTGTATAAATGTATTATTTATACAGTTATGTATTATTTATACATTTACATATACACAGTGGAATTATATTATATTTATTATTATTATTAACAATAATAATAATAATAAAAATAAAAAAAAATGCAGACTTAAATGGTTGCCGTAATGTATAAACACATGAAATAATAGACGTGTATGAGAAGGTCGTCACTCCAGTCTTTCTGTCTGTAGTCCTGTTAATTAGACAGTGTTGGGCATTCTAGGGGAGCGGAAGATCTCTCTCTCTCTCTCTCTCTCTCTCTCTCTCTCTCTTTCTCTCTCTCTCTCTCTCTCTCTTCCTGCCGACCAAAGATTGTTGCGACTGGTTTCCTCGTGTTCTGAAATCTAGGCTGTAAAAGATTGCATTGACACAGTGCATGATTAAGGATTAATTTGTCTAAATAAGATTAAGAGATAGATAGATTCAGAGGCACACATCAGCTTAAAAGGGTTTGCAGACATAGCGAGAGTTCGCAATGAAAATGTAGATAATTAGTGCACTTAAAACGGAGTTTCTTTGCCTGTATGTAGTCTATTTTAAGTCAAAATAAAACTGTTGTCTCTTTAAAAATCTAGACTAATTAAAAGTGAAAGCGTTTTTGAAGTTCTAGTTCACTTCCCAGGTATCGCGATAGTTTAGGTGCGTGTTTACGTTACTTCGAGGAGCGCGCGAACATGAGAAGTCGCCTCAGAAATTTATCCAAGAGAGTTACGATAAGTGAGTCTTAAAAGCCGTTACAAACATGCAAACTTCAAAAAGCTAGTGTTTTAAACGCTGAGGGCTGGGCAACCAAACCAATTAGATGTAGGTTGTAGTGACCATTCTGGTCTTGCCCATTAGCGCTGCTGTTTCATTATACAGTCACACCATTTGGAATTGATTATAGATTAGCTCGAGAGCGCGACTGCTTTCAACTTCTAATGTTAACCTGTCAGTCTGGAGCCAAAAATCAGGAGGAAAGCCGATGATTGGGGAATGTTTTTAGAATGACACTTTATTTTTAAGAGAGTAGCACCTAGCTAATAGGGTGCATATTAATTAGGGGAAATTTTATGGAAAATAAATGGTGAGTATGGACTTCTGAGCTGGAACCATGTAGACAAACTTCCTAATTTAATTGGCATAAAGTAAGGTTACGCTCATTCATTAATGGATGTGACCAAGGTAAGTATACCATGAACTTTAAAACATCAATAATCACCTGGAGTCTTATTGATTGTTTTGCAACTTAAATATCCCAAAACCCAGACAGAGCTAAAGCCAATGCTTTGAAAACTTTTAAGTTTGTTCGTCCAATCATTATGCATGAGGATAAACTCACGCACAGAAAGCACTTTCCAAAGCAACGTAAGCTTTTAGCTTGTCTACTTGGTTTTGTCCCACACTTTTGGAGAACCTCTGGCTCAGTTTAGACCTGGGGTGGGGGGGGACATTTCTTTTGTTTGCCTCCGTCCATTCTCTGACTATTTGTCCCTGCAAGAGCAGTGAGCTTCTTTCCAGCATCTGCAGACTGGATTAGCCAGAGGAGACGGAGCTTGTATTATATCCTGAAGGGGCTTGTACTGTAAAGGTTCACTACAAATTCCCTCTCCTTGCTTTTCTCCTCCTAAACATACCGCCGACTTGAATGGGAGGATAACTCTTTGTTAACAGGGCAACTATTAACTCACATGGAGTTAATCAGAGTCAGTGGAATGGTGTATGTATTAACATCTGAATGGGCCATAGTCTCCACTCTGGTCTGCTTTATACGGTGGGTCCTCAAAAGGGACAAGGCTTTGCCCTTTAAATACTTCCTACTTCCCAGTATTGGTTGGCCTGGAAGAGAAAGCTGTGTTTAAAAATAAACACTTACAGAAAAATGCTTACTGTGCGTGCTAATGTCACTGTTATCCAGATCTGGGATGCTGGATCCAAAGTAGATGGATAGTCTTTGATCTTTGACATCCATAAAATGCTCACATCCAGTTCTAACACGCAGTAAAAAGAGGATCCTGTCTTTAAAATCACAGCCAGTGACTCACTGGTTTACAACACTGAGAGGAATTTCGGACGAGCACTTTGGATTTCTTTCTAAAAACGGACAGAGCCGTGTTTAATTGCAAAAATATTCCGGAGCATAAATGTGCCCGCGCCCTCCCGCTCTGTTCCTCTCTTTCCTCGCTGACAGCAGTGCTAAGCCCTGACTGGTCAAAGACAATGTGTTCTGTCTTTGTCTGAGCCTTAGGTACACAGATAGCGTTGACCTCTTCATTCAGACCCCTGGCCCGCCGAACTGGAGGAAACACTAATTAACAACTTACAGCTCTCATTTGTTCTCAACACCACTGGAGAAGCGGGAGTGTGAAAGCGGCTGTGCGGAGTTGTGTGTGTGTGTGTTACACATAAAGCGAGTAAACAAGTTATCTAGGAGCGTTATAGTGACGTGCTATGCCGTCTTTCTGAAACTTGAGTTTGTTTTAACTCCACCATCACAGATGCTGATGCCTCGCGTCTTTTTGCAGAAAGCATCTTCCAGAAGCTTGACCCCAGTTCGGCCTCCTGCAGAAGTCGCAGGACGTCACGGAGGATTAGATGAGGACGGTAAAGTTGTGTAAATTTCCCAAATGTCTATATGGTATCAGCTCCTCTGTTCTCCTCTGATTAGCTCGGCATGGTCTATTTGCTAAACCGGTGGCCCCGTCCTCTCGAAGGCCTCGCTTATTTGTTCTTGATCATTTTATTGAGTCGCTGGATTGTTGTCGGGGGAAAGTAAAGCTGATGTGGAAATGTAGATTTAGTGGGATTTATCCATGGGAGTGAAAAGGGCCTTTTCTCTGGTTTTGTTGGTTTAAACCTTGTCTTACCACCCACCCCCCCTTCCACCCACCAGCCTAAAAGCTTTTGACATCTTCATCTAGTTCACAGTGGGCAGGCTTTGTTTGCTCTTGTCAGGAGAGCGGATGGGGTTTTGCCCCTGTGAGCCTAGTGGCACAAGCGCAGGACTTTGCCGTGGACGAAAAGGGAAGGGGGTTGGAGGGGGCGGCTTCTCCGCCCCAGCTCGGGCCAAAAGCGGGGCGCTTCCCTCCACCCCCCCTCCTCTTTCAGATCCCCACAATATGGTCATTGTCCGGCGGTGAATAACGTGGCCACTCCGGCGATGTGGGCCGCTTCTCGGGCTTTGACTATGAACCAGATTTCTTTCTTCAGCGTGAAAGAAGTCTAATCCATGTAAATATGGGGATTCTGTAGATAGAGCTTTCGCCGCAGAGGGGAGGAGGAGGAGGGGGGGTTGAGAGGGAGGGTCAGCAATTTAACCTTTGACCTGACAAATAAGGAGCATGAAAGTTCCAGAATTGGCAGACAAAAAGAGGCTCCCGCGGCTGATTGAGTTTTCTTTGTGCCGCTCGGCTGTACGAGGATGACTGACAGATGACATGTTGTGAAGACGAAGACATGCGCGACTTTTGAGCGCATCACTGTACGTGCAGCACAGAGAGATGAGGAAACTGCTGATGTGGTTTGTTTTTCTCTTGGCTTTAAAGCATTTGATCAGACTAAAAGTGCATGGATGATCTGGCCAGCCAAACTGTGAACTCAAGAGTCTGTTTTCCCCCAGCGCCTGTATCTTGCACACTTAAAACAGTTTTAGTGTTCTTTGAATATAACTTTCCAGAAACCCCCACAAACACACAACACCCAAATGTCACTTGTAAAACATCAAGGGAGCCATAACATAGCTGGTAAAGACACAAAACATTGCCGTTAGCCCTGACGTGTGATATTGCTACGTTTACAATGGTGCATGGCTCCTTTTTAATATATATATTTTTTTAGGTATGTACAGTATGCAAAAAAAGAAGATTTTAATAGCTAAAACAAAGTATTTAAATATGAATGCACAGAGAATGCGCCCTATCCCCCACCTCATCGGTTGTCATTTTTAATTTTTTATACACTTTTCTTTATACTCTTCCGTTCAAAAGTTTGGGTTCAGTAAGACTTGTAATGTTTTTTAAAGAAGTCTAAAGAAGACTTGATGAGACAAGTCTCATCAAGGCTGCATTTATTTGATCAAAAATACAGAAAAAAACAGTAATCTTGTTATTACAACAATTGGGGAAGTCGTGGCCTAATGGTTAGAGAGTCGGACTCGTAACCCAAAGGTTGCGGGTTCGAGTCTCGTACCGGCAGGGATTGTAGGTGGGGGGAGTGAATGTACAGTGCTCTCTTCCACCTTCAATACCACGACTGAGGTGCCCTTGAGCAAGGCACCGAACCCCCAACTGCTCCCCGGGCGCCACAGCAAAAAAATGGCTGCCCACTGCTCCGGGTGTGTGTTCACGGTGTGTGTGTGTTCACTACTGTGTGTGTG